>NW_028164608.1:72500-102500 GCF_964263955.1 Coregonus lavaretus
ATCACAGACATCTGATGGATGAAACCAGACACAATATTAGAAATCATCATCATTCACATTAGAATGTTAACTCACTTTTCACTAATTCATTTAATGTAGATGTTTCTAGGTATCAAAAGGAGAAGTGAAGGTAACTTGAGATTTGTTCAATGATCATATGTTATACTGTATGGTAATATAAAACACACTTATTGCCATTAATTACACACACTCACATCCTGAACACACACACACTGGAAACACATCCTGAACACACACTGGACACACACATCTTCATGCATGAACACACACACGAACACGCCACACACACACACACACAGACACACACATTGTCAAAGCAACTCTTTGTAAACTTTGGTGTCCCTGATTTGTGCTTCTGTAGAACTACAGCTGATATTTAATATGACCAAGTAAGTAATGATGGTGGTCTTTGACTTTGACTTCACTTGAATTAAGACTTATTCTTAGTCATATTCTTCACAGCAGTCAACACTCACATTTTCCAGTCCAGGTTTCATTCTGTTCTCTCCACCATGTTCCACACTGTAGCGGTAAGCAGAAGAACAGACAGTAATTGAGGGAAACACCTGAACTCACACACACACACACACACACACTGGACACACACACTGGACACACACACACACACACAGTCAGCATATAACTTTGTCCAAGCGGTGGTACGAATGCTTGTCTGTGTGTGTGTCCAGTGTGTGTGTGTGTGTCCAGTACGTGTGTGTGTGTGTCGAGTGTGTGTGTGTGTGTGTGTCTAGTCTGTGTGTGACTTGTGTGTGTGTGTGTTTGTCGAGTGTCCAGTGTGTGTGTGTGTGTCTGTGTGTGTGTCCAGTGTGTGTGTGTGTGTCCAGTATGTGTGTGCATGTCCAGTGTGTGTGTGTGTGTGTCTTGTGTGTGTGTGTGTGTGTGTCGTGTGTGTGTGTGTGTGTGTGTTTCTGTGTGTGTCCAGTGTGTGTGTGACCTGTGTGTGTGTGTGTCCTGTGTGTGTCCAGTGTGTGTCCAGTGTGTGTGTGTGTGTGTGTGTGTGTGTGTGTCTCTGGTGTGTTTGTATGTATGTGTGTGTGTGTGTGTGTGTGTGCAGTGTGTGTGTCCAGTGTGTGTGTCTAGTGTGTGAGTGTGTCCTGTGTGTGTGTCCAGTGTGTTTGTGTGTGTGTCCAGTGTGTGTGTGTGTCCAGTGTGTGTGTGTCCAGTGTGTGTGTGTGTCCAGTGTGTGTGTGTGTGTGTTTGTCTTTCCACAAACTGAACACACATTCACCCTGGACACACACGCACTTGACACACACACTAGACACACACACACACACCGGACAAACACACATATACACACACACTGGACACACACACACATACACACTGGACACACACACACACACACATACTGGACACACACACACACTGGACACACACACACACACACACACACACACACACACTGGACACACACACACACAGGACACAAACACGACAAACACACTGGACACACACACTGCACACACACACACACACACACACTGGACACACACACTGCACACACACACACACACACACACTGGACACACACACTGGACACATACACACATACACACAGGATACACACACACACACACACACACACACAAACCACTGGATCCACAGCAACTCAAAAGCTTTTTCTGGGAGTGTGAGTGAGGAAGGATCTGTGTGTGTGTGTGTGTGTCTCTGGTGTGTTTGTATGTGTGTGTGTGTGTGTGTGTGTGTGTGTGCAGTGTGTGAGTCCAGTGTGTGTGTCTATTGTGTGAGTGTGTCCTGTGTGTGTGTCCAGTGTGTTTGTGTGTGTGTCCAGTGTGTGTGTGTGTCCAGTGTGTGTGTGTGTCCAGTGTGTGTGTGTGTCCAGTGTGTGTGTGTGTGTGTGTTTGTGTTTCCACAAACTGAACACACACTCACCCTGGACACACACGCATTTGACACACACACTAGACACACACACACACACACACACACACACACACACCGGACAAACACACATATACACACACACTGGACACACACACACATACACACTGGACACACACACACACACACACACACATACTGGACACACACACACACTGGACACACACACACACACACACACACACACTGGACACACACACACACAGGACACAAACACGACACACACACTGGACACACACACTGCACACACACACACACACACACTGGACACACACACACATACACACAGGATACACACACACACACACACCGGACACACACACATACACACACTGGACACACACACAGGACACACACTGGACACACACACACACACACACACACACTGGACACACACACACACACACACACACACACACACACACACACGCACACACACAAACCACTGGATCCACAGCAACTCAAAAGCTTTTTCTGGGAGTGTGAGTGAGGAAGGATCTTTGGGTTCTCTGCCTCTCCTAGCAGCCTGTCATTCATCACTCAAGCTGTTTGCTAACTCTGCTTCATGCGTTGCCAAAATAAGTAGCTCTGTTTGTGCTCAGACAATCCTACATTTCACACATACACACACGCACACCATTATACTCCTGAGTGGCGCAGTGGTCTAAGGCACTCTAACTGTGCCACTAGAGATCCTGGTTCGAATCCAGGCTCTGTTGCAGCCGGCCGCGACCGGGAGACTCATGGGCGGCGCACAATTGGCCCAGCGTCGTCCAGGGTAGGGGAGGGAATGGCCGGCAGGGATGTAGCTCAGTTGATAGAGCAAGGCGTTTGCAACGCCAGGGTTGTGGGTTCGATTTCCACGGGGGGCCAGTATAAAAAAAAAAATGTATTCACTAACTGTAAGTCGCTCTGGATAAGAGCGTCTGCTAAATGACTAAAATGTAAATTCACCTGCACTGCACAGGCCCCAGAAGCACTGAGAATACTGGTCCTCAATTGGCTCTCAGTCACTGCAGCAAATAGCTATCGCCATAATGAAAGGTTTTTAATACGAGTAGCTGTTTTCCCCTGATGTGTCTTTGTCAAACTGTGGAAGTTTATTTAGTGGTGAAAGTCATTCTCAATCATTTTAGCGTTCAACTGTCTCGGTAATTAGCAGGTTCAATGCAGCGAAGGGGTATTTTGGAATGACACCCTCCATTATATGGTGTGCAAGGACTGAACACTCGTTGGTGCAACACAGAATGTACTGAGATAGAAGGAGAGATTGTGGGTGTCTTTATGCCAACAAAGTGTGATTCCAGAGTTTCTACAGTGTTAAGTAGCCTTAGTTATGTTATTTTAAGGACCTATCTTGTGCCTCCTCGCCAGAGCGCTACCGTGTCCTCGAGCAACTCAGCGAGAAGAAGCTGAAGGGTTTTTAAAGCGGACAACTTAAACGAAAACCATTATCTTTTTTCATGAGTGTTCCAGAAGACAGACCTTCATTGCCAGGACAAATAGTGATGTTGTTTCCAAACCAAACTTCAAGGTCTTTAAGTGAGTGTGTGTGTGTGTGGGGGGGGGGGGGTCGGTCACATATTAACAGAGCTCTCTGCCTAGGCTTCCTCACGGCACCATGACAACCAATACTTACAAAGTAATCCTTATTTTGAATATTTTTGAAATAGACCAAATTTCTTTTGGGCTGAGAATATAAGACTTATAACTCTGAGAGAGCATCCAAGGGCTAGAATGATGTATATAGAATGTATGACAAACAATCATTTTTAAATATAATTCAAAAATCTTCAGAATTCTGAGATTTTTGTCCATAATACAGAATTCAAGCCAACATTCCAATCTCATTATGACTCAACAATTAAGCTAGGCTACAACCATATAATTTGGAATTAGAACTTGGCTACAACAAGTTCCAAACCAAAGAAAACAACCAGCATATCCATTCACCACACCATAACTACTCAAGTGTATATCTTTTTAAATCTTCATAAGTGGACAGACATCGCGGAGGAGAGGTGAGTTAGAACATAATAATGTGTAAAAGTGTGTGACTTCTAAGGAAATCAGTGAAGGTAGGCCTACTTATTACCATTTAATAAATTATACCAGTTAGCCTGACGGTAACTGAAGTTGGAAAACTGGCATGGCCTGACAGTTTTAAGAAAATGACATGGAAAAGATTCACACAAAATAAAAATAAATAAGGAATACATGTTTCTCCATACATATTGATGCAGAGAGAAGTCATTGAGATGGAGAAAGAGATGACTGAAAGTGAGGAGATGGAGAAAGGCAACAAGATGAGGGGGGAACGAGAGATAGAAAGACAAAGAGAAATGGAGGGGCTGCTGAGAATGAGAAAGGAGATTGAGACTTGTAACAAGGTAGACCACTACCGGTGGAAGCTGCAGAGAGAGGTGTTGGAGGAAGTCAACAAGGTGAGGGTGGAACCAGAGCAAGAAAGAGAAAGGCTAATTGAAGAGTTGCTGAGACAGATAAGGGAGACTGAGGCTTCTATTGAGGTAAACTGCTACCAATGGAAGCTGGAGAGAGAGTTGTTTGAGAAACAGAGAGAAAGCGCAGTGTCAGACAGAAAAAATATGGAGCTCAAGATGGCAAAGCTGAAGGTGCAGAACATACTGCACTTGGCCAAGATAGGGAAGTTGACCGTGGAGAACACGAGGCTGTTAGCTGAGAATGAAAGGGTGAGAGAGGTGATGGACAAACAGAGAGAAAGCGCAGCGACCGACAAACAAACAATGGTGGACAAGATATCAAAGGTGAAGGTGTCCTTGGCCAAGTTATGGAAGGTGACAGTGGAGAACAAGAAGAGACTGTTAGCTGAGAATGAAAGGGTGGGGAAGGAGAGGGTGAGAGAGTGGAATGGATGGAACCTCATAAGAAATGGTTTGGAGACAGCTTTGGCCAAAGCAGACCAGGAGAGGAATCAGACCCTAGTAGCCTGGAAGGAGGACAGGGGGAGATGGGCCAAGGCCAAGGCTGGCCTACGAAGCCTCTTGGATCAACGGGGGGAAAGATGGATGAAGGAGAAGGAGGAGATTAAGAGGAGGAGCACGCAGGCAGCAGAGGAGTGGATAATTGAGCTGAGAGAGAAGGAGAGAGCGATAGAGGCTCTGGAAAGAGAAAAGATGAGGATTCTGTGCCTGAATGGACAAGAGAAGAAGGGATGGGAGATGGAAAAGAGAGAGATGGAGAAGGAGAACTGGAAGATTTCAGAGGAGCGGGAGAGAAAGAGTAGTGAAATTGAGAAAATGCAAAGGGACAAAGAGAGATGGGCAATAGAGAAGAGGGATGTGGTGGAGAGGATGAAGGAGGCGTACATAAAGCTGTACCAGATGCAGACTGTCCTGAGGTTCAGAGAGCAAGAGCAGGCACAGGTACAGTACTCCATTTAACCAGTCACAGTTCAGGGAGGTCATAAGTCACCTCCTAATGGTTATACTATCAGATTCAACAGATTAAGTTGACTGCATGCTAGAGAAGGAGTAATAATAATATTTCAGATCACTGACCAACATGTATGGACTTTCTCTTTCAGATGGAAACTAAACGCGCCCAGAGAGTCAGGGCAAAGCAGGAGAAAAAGGAGAGGAAAGAAAGAGACTTGTTGGAGAAGAACAAAGTAAAAGAACTGCTCAGAGCTAGAAAAGCAGAGAGTAAGGAAGAAGTGAGGAAGAATAAGGAGAGGGTGAAAGCCCACCTGGACGAGGTGGCAAGGAACTATAACGAAAAGAAACAGAGGGAGAAAGAAAGAGAAAAGCTGTTGAAAAAGGCATATGGCAAAGAAAATCACATGGTGTACATCCCAGACCTCATACTGAAGAAGATGTAAGAACACAACGCATATGGAAGAGTAAATATTATCAGCTAGCATTGGTCAAATGTTCATTTCTATCTTCTTTCATTTAGTGGAATACTTCATCAATAAAATAATATGAGCATTTATTTGTCAGCATTCATTCCCATATGGAAGAAAGAACACACAAAATATGAGAAAAGTATAAGATGTGGATTAAAGGTTGATGTGGTTACTGGATAATGCAATGTGAAGGGCTAGATTCTATCAAATCGGAGGTGGAACTGCGTTAGAGATGGCAAATCCACAAGCAGCTCCTTGCATTAGCTTATCGCGTACACTGCCATTGGATGCAACTTGAGAGAGAGAGAGAGGCATCAACAGAATACCCTTAGGTGCATGAATGCCTAGTGTGTTTATGTATACGTGTGTGTCAGAGGAGGCTGGTGGGAGGAGGTATAGGAGGACATGCTCATTGTAATGGCTGGAATGGAATAAATGGAAGAGTTTCCATATGTTTGATGTGTTTGATACCGTTCCATTTATTCCATTCCAGCCATTCCAATATGCCCATCCTCCTATAGCTCCTCCTACCAGCCTCCTCTGGTGTGTGTGTGTATGTGTCAGTGGTACACGCCTCCGATGAGCAACACTGCTCTTACCCCCTCATCCCCCATCAGTGGCTGTCTCCTGCCCCCTCTCCTCCATCCGTCTCTGGCCACCTCTCCTGCCCCCTCTCCTCCATCCCTCTCTGGCACACTCTCCTGCCCCCTCTCCTCCATCCCTCTCTGGCCCACTCTCCTGCCCCCTCTCGTCCATCCGTCTCTGGCCACCTCTCCTGCTCCAACTCCTCCATCCCTCTCTGGCACACTCTCCTGCCCCCTCTCCTCCATCCCTCTCTGGCCTATTCTCCTGCCCCCTCTCCTCCATCCCTCTCTGGCCCACTCTCCTGCCCCCTCTCATCCATCCCTCTCTGGACACCTCTCTGGCCACCTCTCCTGCTCCCACTCCTCCATCCCTCTCTGGCCTATTCTCCTGCCCCCTCTCATCCATCCCTCTCTGGATACCTCTCTGGCCACCTCTCCTGCTCCCACTCCTCCATCAATTATTACACTGAGTCTGGCCTTGACCTGGGCCTCCCGGTACGTCTCTGTCATCTCACCAGTTTGTAGTGGCAAATACAAAAAGTTATTGATGCCACTTACTAGTGACCTGGGGATAATTCCATTGCACACAATCCAATAAAAGAGAGAAATCCAATAATTTTAGTCCATTTATTTTCGTTATTTTCTTAAATCATTGTCACTAACAGAAAGAGTACGATATGAAACGGTTGAAAATTGTCTGTGCTCTCAGGCACACTAGTTCCCACCCACACAATTTTAATTTATTTTTTATTTTACCCTTATTTTACCAGGTAAGTTGACTGAGAACACATTCTAATTTACAGCAACGACTTGGGGAATAGTTACAGGGGAGAGGAGGCGGGATGAATGAGCCAATTGGAAGCAGGTGATGTGGTCCTCTCTAGCTCAGCTGGTAGAGCACGGCGCTTGTAACGCCAAGGTAGTGGGTTCGATCCCCGGGACCACCCATACACAAAAAAATTGTATGCACGCATGACTGTAAGTCGCTTTGGATAAAAGCGTCTGTTAAATGGCATATTATTATGTTTATATAGACGACACCTAAAATGGAATTGAAGAGGCATTTACATTTAATTTAATTTCACTGTATTAAATTATATTTCCTTTCATTGAAATTAAATTCAAATTCAAGAATTGAATTGGAATTGAGCCCAACCCTGATTTCAACATCTGGAAAATCCATATTTTCAACGTATTTTAGCACCAGGCATGCCTGTGAGGAGCTGGCACTGAACTAGACAGACACTGAGCTTAAGAGATTTAGAGACACATCAGGTGCTGAAAGTAGGGGTGCTGAAGGTGCTGCATGATAAACCCCACATTTTTGGGGGGGATACATTTTCGTGAACTAGGCCTTTATTACTACACTAGTCCCGTGTAACTCAGTTGGTAGAGTATGGCGCTTGCAACGCCAGGGTTGTGGGTTCGATTCCCACGGGGGACCAGTATGAAGAAAAAAAATGTATGCACTAACTGTAAGTCGCTCTGGATAAGAGCGTCTGTTAAATGACTAAAATGTAAATGTATATGGCGATGCTCTCTGCTGGTGCCAATAAGATGGGCTATACTAATCAAGTCAGTTGAGAATTTTGATAACTATAAACGACAGATGTATAGATTAGTCTTTACAGCAATAGTCATTAGCTTTCCAAACTATGATGAAATATTGCAATATGCCTGGCTGGGCCTCTCTGCTTGTCGCTGACAGTCACAACTCAACAATCTATGTGGTATTTGCATAGACATTAAAAACCAGGGTATTTGCTGCCCAAACTGCGGGCTCTTTCGACTGTAGGCAATCCACAGCTTATTTATTTTTTAAAGAAACCAATGATCCTCTGTGGCCAAATCATGCTTTATTGTGTAGTAGTCTATTTTGAATGATTGTATTTATTTCCATATAGACAAGAGCAGGCTAATTAGGCTATATCATTTTGGCTATTGAATTCCATTGACTTTAGGGGAAAGCTAGCTTATGGACATGCCGCCATTTTGGCTATTTAATTGCATTGACTTTAGGGGAAAGCTAGCTTATGGACGTGCCTCCTATGTCTGTAGAGCACTTGTGATGGAGTTTTCAAAACAAATGGCCCCTGGATTGATACAAATAGTCATGACTCCTGAGTGGCGCAGTGGTCTAAGTCACTGCATCGCAGTGCTAACTGTGCCACTAGAGATCCTGGTTCGAATCCAGGCTCTGTCGCAGCCGGCAGCGACCGGGAGACTCATGGGCGGCGCACTATTGGCCCAGGGGTAGGGGAGGGAATGGCCGGCAGGGATGTAGCTCAGTTGATAGAGCATGGCGTTTGCAATGCCAGGGTTGTGGGTTCAATTCCCTCGGGGGGCCAGAATAAAAAAAAAAGATGTATTCACTAACTGTAAGTCGCTCTGGATAAGAGCGTCTGCTAAATGACTAAAATGTAATGATTCTGCCAGGTAGGCACAGCCTACTTTGCAGTTTCCTTTTAATTGCATTTCCATCTAGCCGAAGACGGTTAGGCTGTCATTATCATCGCTAACACCTACACAAAGTGGTAGACCTAGGCTATAGGCCCTACACGCACTGCACACACACACACACACAGACAGGGGCATTCCTTGTTAGACCTCGGCTATAGGCCCTACACGCACTGCACACACACACACACAGACAGGGGCATTCCGTGGTAGACCTCGGCTATAGGCCCTACACGCACTGCACACACACACACACAGACAGGGGCATTCCGTGACATTGTTTCCTCTTCAGGAAGTAGGCTTATTTTCGGTCAATTGCACATTACTATTTGAATAAATCAGGATGATAAAACATTAAAAGCTAATTGTGAACCAAAAACTAATGTGAACAGGTAAAATATTTTCACTGGCTACCTTGTGATCAATTTAAAATGTGTGTCGCACTGCCAAGTCAAACGATCACAGTATCGAACCCTGCATTTACCGCCCCATCTCAAATATGATTATTATGTCCTCCTTTGTTCAAAACATGGTATTTATATCCTATGCCCTATGTAATATAATATGGGTGTTTTCCCTATAGACCAATCCCAGGAGGCCAACTAACATACTTCCTCAGCTTTAGGGTGTCCCTATAGAACTACTCCCCAGATGCTCCCTTTAAGCTGAGTCAACATCCTCTAAAACCATTTGAAACCATTAGCAAAGTCATAAATTCCTCAGATACCACAAAAGCATGGAGCTACAACTCTCTAGTGGAGAATAGAGGGAGTATTCCCCTTGGAGAATCCAGAGTGTCTCACTGAAGAAAAACATATTGGAGAATAACAACAATCTCAGAGGGGGCTCAGATTGTTGTAATGGATAAAGTGAATATCTTCTTGAAGCCAATAGACAATAGGATAATGGTAAACACTATGTTCCATTGTCCCACTCAACACAACCGGAAAACACAAAGATGAATCCAGGAGATAGTGAGTAAACTATATGAGGATAAGTACATTACAGATAAACAGATGGTCTATCTTTTTGGGGCAGATTCTCCAAGGCCTAGGCAGTTTTACTTACTGCCTAAAATACATATCTCCTGAGACGTTGGCGGTTCCCTACGGCTGACCAATAGTAAGTGATTGTGTCTCAGAATCTTCCTGTATTGCTGATTATATTGACTTTTATATCAACCCTCTATCCCAGAAACACCCCAGGTATGTTAAGGATAGTTATGAATGCAGGGTTTATTACTATTGTATTACTCTTTATATTAACTTAGCTACTGACTTGTTCTATTGTTATTGTCAAGAGGTTAACCTGCTAGTCAGCATTTCATTGCACTGTTAACTCCATGTATATGACAAATAAACCAACTTGAACTTAGAAGGGAAGGGGGAGGACAGCCAGAAAGGGAGGGGAAAAGATGGCCAGCTAAATTACAGTATGTGTCCTCAAATGTTATGTCATCTAAACATCTCACATTAGCTGGAAGAACTGACAAATGAAATGAATCATAGAGGTCTTATAACTTATTCCATTCTACAGGTCCATTGTTTTGTCTCATGTCTCTGTATATTCATATACTGTACATAAGCAAGTGGCTAGGTTATTATTTTTTTAAACTGTGATGTAACTGAACATCCACTAGGTGGAGCCAGTGGTCCGCTCTTGATTAGAGCCTTGCTTTGGCATGTCATTTCATGGTTCTGAGATACTTCGAGACATTTCACATAAAATTGAAATTAGTTTGGTAAAAACAGTAGGATAAATACATATGTAGGTATATATATATATATATATATATATATATATATATATATATATATATATATATATATATATATATATTATACTAACATTCTAGAGATACACACACACACACACAATCAAGTGACTAGTAATTTTAATGTAACTGTGGGGTAAAGGTACATCCACTAGGTGGAGCCAGTAGTCCACTCTTGAGCCTTTGCATGCAATTTCATGGGTTCTGACATACCTTGAGACGTCACATAAAATTGACATTTATTTGGTATAAACAGTAGAATATATACATTTGTAGGTGGAGTCCATTCTCGTTTAAAAAAATCAATAACACAACATCTCATTCATTATATATTATATAATTTTATACAATGCATTATTAAAAACATTCATTTATAATATACAACATAAATAATATATATATATATATATATATATATATATATATATACAGTGGGGAGAACAAGTATTTGATACACTGCCGAATTTGCAGGTTTTTCTACTTACAAAGCATGTAGAGGTCTGTAATTTTTATCATAGGTACACTTCAACTGTGAGAGACGGAATCAAAAAAAAAAAAAATCCTGAAAAAAAATCACATTGTATGATTTTTAAGTAATTAATTTGCATTTTATTGCATGACATAAGTATTTGATACATCAGAAAAGCAGAACTTAACATTTGGTACATAAACCTTTGTTTGCAATTACAGAGATCATACGTTTCCTGTAGGTCTTGACCAGTTTTGCACACACTGCAGCAGGGATTTTGGCCCACTCCTCCATACAGATCTTCTCCAGATCCTTCAGGTTTCGGGGCTGTCGCTGGGCAATACGGATATTCAACAATTCAATATTCAATATGGACTTTCAGCTCCCTCAAAAGATTTTCTATTGGGTTCAGGTCTGTAGACTGGCTAGGCCACTCCAGGACCTTGAGATGCTTCTTACGAAGCCACTCCTTAGTTGCCCTGGCTTTGTGTTTCAGGTCATTGTCATGCTGGAAGACCCAGCCACGACCCATCTTCAATGCTCTTACTGAGGGAAGGAGGTTGTTGGCCAAGATCTTGCGATACATGGCCCCATCCATCCTCCCCTCAATACGGTGCAGTTGTCCTGTCCCCTTTGCAGAAAAGCATCCCCAAAGAATGATGTTTCCACCTCCATGCTTCACAGTTGGGATGGTGTTCTTGGGGTTGTACTCATCCTTCTTCTTCCTCCAAACACTGCGAGTGGAGTTTAGACCAAAAAGCTCTATTTTCGTCTCATCAGACCACATGACCTTCTCCCATTCCTCCTCTGGATCATCCAGATGGTCATTGGCAAACTTCAGACGGGCCTGGACATGCACTGGCTTGAGCAGGGGGACCTTGCGTGTGCTGCAGGGTTTTAATCCATGACGGCGTAGTGTGTTACTAATGGTTTTCTTTGAGACTGTGGTCCCAGCTCTCTTCAGGTCATTGACCAGGTCCTGCCGTGTAGTTCTGGGCTGATCCCTCACCTTCTTCATGATCATTGATGCCCCACGAGGTGAGATCTTGCATGGAGCCCCAGACCGAGGGTGATTGACCGTCATCTTGAACTTCTTCCATTTTCTAATAATTGCGCCAACAGTTGTTGCCTTCTCACCAAGCTGCTTGCCTATTGTCCTGTAGCCCATCCCAGCCTTGTGCAGGTCTACAATTTTTTCCCTGATGTCCTTACACAGCTCTCTGGTCTTGGCCATTGTGGAGAGGTTGGAGTCTGTTTGATTGAGTGTGTGGACAGGTGTCTTTTATACAGGTAACGAGTTCAAACAGGTGCAGTTAATACAGGTAATGAGTGGAGAACAGGAGGGCTTCTTAAAGAAAAACTATCAGGTCTGTGAGAGCCGGAATTCTTACTGGTTGGTAGGTGATCAAATACTTATGTCATGCAATAAAATGCAAATTAATTACTTAAAAATCATACAATGTGATTTTCTGGATTTTTGTTTTAGATTCCGTCTCTCACAGTTGAAGTGTACCTATGATAAAAATTACAGACCTCTACATGCTTTGTAAGTAGGAAAGCCTGCAAAATCGGCAGTGTATCAAATACTTGTTCTCCCCACTGTATATATGCATAGTTAGATATAAAAGCCTTCATCATATTGAAAATTCAACTCACCTTCAAAATGCTCAATGAGGAATAAATGATTCAAGTCTCTTTAAGATGTATGTCTTCAGGCCTTCTGGTCCTCTGGGTCTTTTTTCTTGGTTGACTGAGACATCCCAGGGACGCTCTTTTATGGGGTCAAATGGATCTGTTCAGGTCAGCAGTAAAACGTGACATCTTTAAGAATACAATTACCTTTTTTGTTTTTAATTGACTGAGACATCCACTGGACATTCCATCCTCGGACGTCTCCCGGACATTCCTGGACATTCCCGGAAGCTCTTCATAAGTTCTGCAAATTGTCCAAAACAATCTCTGCTTTTCATCCAAGCACGCCCCTCCCTGGCAGATCAGGAGCCACCATGTTTTCTTCTTGTGGCTGTGTGGAAGCAATGAGAAATTGAAACAATCCAGGTCTGTCTGTTCCTCAAATGTATCTCTATCCCATGTCCTTGACTACACGCCCAGACCAGCTGCAGGGAGCTAGAGGGAACCATCCTTGCGAAAAGCACAGCATTGGTAGTTAAGAAATGTCTCTACTATTGTTAATCATATTCATTGTTAACTATTAATATTTAACAAATCAGGTGAATATGTGTTCTTTCTCTCACAGCATAATAGATCATATATTCCTCATCAATGTGCTTTACTTCAAAGAAACAGCTGCACTATCAAGTTACATAAGCACACCCTAAATAGTGAAGAGAACGTCCGGACAGGATGTCCTTAAAAGGTCATAAACACAGGACACAGGAAAACTCACCAATCACTTTTTGACAGCAACCGTCTACTATATTCTCTCTCACAGGAGTCTGTGAAACAAGACAGTTGGAGATTGAAACATTGTATGTGTATTCCCTTCCCCCAACTGCTCTGTTCACTCAGACAAACAAACCAGACTGCAGTTTCCCACGCAAGAATTGACTTAAAATTACTTGATATCTTTCAGAAATACATCATTGTCTATAGGAGTGTCTCAGGTTTTCATTACAACCATTTCTAGTGCATATTGTATATGGTTTCAATATCTTACTATCAGATTTGATAAATAACAGATTATAACATGAAAAAGCTCAGTGTTGATTTTAAATATAAACATTAACAGTCCACAAAAATGGTGTGTAAAACAGTATGTTGGCTTGGCTGATAAAAAGTGTAGATTGAATTTCTCTTGGCAGTTGTGGCTCCCAGGTCTACAGCCAATCAAGGACTAGCTACCCATCCCCCACTGCTGCTCTCACCCCCCACCCCCCACCCCATCCCCTGACATGCTGGACTCTCAGGTTCTGTTCAATAAAGTGCAGCACAGCACAGTACAGTACAACTTTATTAGTCCATGTTACAGGGAACAAAGGGAATTTGTCTTTCTGAAGGGGTTGGTCACAGATCTGCCAGTTCAGATCAAATCCCACGTTTTGTTGTCTGGCTCAGGACTCAAACCAGTGACCTTTCAGTTACTGGACTAATTCTCTAACTTCCACCTCCTAACACTTCTAGCATGGGCTTCCTAGGCTAAGTTCCTTTTACACTATCCCATGTGTGTAGAAAACATGAGTCTCTCTCATGATCTGGTAATGAGGTAGTCCTGCCTTCAACTTCAAAATCAGTGTCACCCTCAGGTCAAGAGGGCATTACCTCTTGGTCTAATGGTCAAGACACTGTTTTTTCCCATGGGACACCTGGGTACAGATCCCGCCCATGAAATGTGCACACCTCTCCCAAGGCAAGGTTTTGCAGGGGGCTGTATTGCAGTATCACATTGCTCAGCTGTGTTCAACACTTCATTCCATAGGTCATCAGAAAATGACTCATCCCTGTAGTCATTCAAAGTTTGAACTAAGGCTTCAACTAAATCAACAGCCTTTGACAGGTCAAGTGATGAAGACTGTAGCATATCTGATAGAAATGTTGCTTCTCCAAAAACTTTATGGAGTGGAACAAGGAACACAATGAATTGTAAATCTATCTGTGCAAGCAGACCTCGCGCCTCAACAGATCTGTCACCGTTGTGTTCTTGGACTATGTCTTGCAGGACTCGCTTAACGGCAGGCAATCTATCCATAATAGTATGTAGAGCCATATATCGACATGCCCAGCGAGTGTCACTTAGTCTCTGAAGCTCTCTAGGTGCACCTGGGTACATCTCTCTTTGTACGCTAAGCCATTTTGGATGCACATGTATGACCCAGATGTGAAGACATACAGTCTTTCTAGTAAGGAGAAGAACTGTCCTACCTCAGGGACAGCTTCGACTGTATCCACTAAAACTAAGTTTAGACAGTGTGCACTGCAGTGGAGGTAAAAGGCTTTGCTTGTTCTTTAATGCGTTGCCTGGACACCTGAATGCTTGCCACTCATAACTGAAGCACCGTCATATGCTTGGCCTACTAGGTTGGTTTTGTATTCAAGACCATGACTTTCTAATATGTGTATGATTTAGTCAGTAAGCCCTGCTGCATCTAGTGGATCAGCCGATTCAAAGTGGAGACAGCTCTCATGGACAGCTCCACTGAAATAGTACCTGAGTACTGGAGATATCTGATCCTTTTGTTTTAACATCTTTTGTTAACCGTCTGCCATTATGCTGAAGACCTCACTGTCTTTCACTTCTTCTATCATTTCAGTTGGAACCATGTCTGCCAAACAACTCAGAACCTCATTCTGAATCCCTTTGCTTGTGTATTTTGCATTATGAATGGAAGTCAACCTTTTTTCCACAGTTGTGTCATGCTTAGCTATTGTTTCTAGGATTGCCATGAAGTTCCCTTTATTATCAGACTCTGCAGACTCATCGTGTCCTCTTTGTGCAATGTTTTGTGTGGCTGTAAGTTGTAGTACTTCTCCTATTGTTTTAATATAGTCCCCATTTTCTTGAACCTGTTTGTTGTGTTCCTTGTTTAGGGCATTTACCAGTGTTGCATTACTTTTTACAGCTTTCTGATAGACTCTCCACGTAATCCTTGCTTGTTTGTGCCGCTCAGACCTTGCATGAATTACAAATCCCCCCGTCTTTGTAAGTTGCCTTCTTCCAGTTGTTAAAACCCAATTTTGAATCCAATCCAGTCTCTGAGACAGGCGTAACAAAACCCAGAGTCTGATTTGTTTGAATATTGAAACCAGGGGTGGATGTCGTACCAGGCCGCCTTGAAGCTCCTCCTCCTGTCCACCCATCAGAGTTCTTGGGTCCATGTTCATCACTGGCTGCACCGGTGGCTCCTCCCGGGATTGGCTGACATCACTCTCAGTCTCTCCAATGGTCTTCCTGCTCTCTCTCTCTGCTCTCTCTTGCTCTCTCCACACCTGAACCCTCTGGCTCTGTCTGACTTTCTGCCTTGTCTTTTCTTTGGAAGAAACATGAAGTCCTTTTTTCTCTTCATGTTGGTGACAACTATAGAGCAAAAGCAATGGGCAATTATTTCCTTCTTCTTACTTGAACGATATTATTCGCGCCAAATTTCTTTCAACTTCTGAATAGAAAAAAACTTGCAGATCCATGTGGTACGATACTGTTGTGTTCCGCCTAAAGGAGTCCCACTAGAAAATGTGTTGGGTTACTTTAGTGTTCCGCTTTGCCACTGTCTAATAACGGATGTAATTATTATTTTTTTTTTATAAAAAAGAACGATCGCTAAAATGTATTCTGTGATAATTATTTCAGACTCCGCATTTACATTTACATTTTAGTCATTTAGCAGACGCTCTTATCCAGAGCGACTTACAGGAGCAATTAGGGTTAAGTGCCTTGCTCAAGGGCACATCGACAGATTTTTCACCTAGTCGGCTTGGGGATTAGAACCAGCGACCGTTCGGTTACTGGCACAACGCTCTTAGCCACTAAGCTACTTGCCGCCCCATTTAGAGGGGCCACAAGGGGGTCCAAGCTTGTTGTCACAGGGGCACTGCCCCCCCCCAGAACCGCTAGTGTCTCACAGCCCTTCTTCGGCCTCGTTGGATGCTAGCTCAGAAGAAGCACCAGCATGGTTCAGAATGGTGATGGACAAGGGTATAACAACAATCCAAGAGACACTTTCTGAACGCCTCAGCAAAATTGATGTGCTGGTCGATAAACTCCACGAAGACCAGAAAGTCACAAAGGGAACGAGTGACAAAGTTACAAAAAGATCATGCTGGCCAACAGGCTGCCATCCTGGACGTCCGCCTGGAAGTGGATCAAAAGCACTAGGAGTTGGAAGATGCCATCTCTAAACTCGAGAAATTAGATTCTTACGAAAATGTCCAAAAGTGCTTGAATTTGAGATTTCAAGGTTTCCCGGAGGCCGTGGAGGGACGAGACGCTATCTCCTTTCTACAGGAATGGAGTCCCAAAATTCTTGATCTACCCCCTTCCGTGCACCCACTGGAAATGGAGAGAGTCCATTGCACCCTACGGAGGCGGCTGCCTGGCCAGGTTGCACCCAGGGCATTTGTCATTACATTTCTACGGTACCAGGACACTGCCCTCATCCTCTCTGCTGCCCGAGCAAAGGGAGAGCTCAAGTACGGAGATGCCAGAATGATGATCTTTCCGGATCTTTCTCCCATACAACACAAGAGGAGAATGGCTTTCTCCCCACTGAAGAGGCATCTGCGGCAGGCTGGCTCGGCATACGGCCTGCTGCTACCCAACGACTTTGTGGACGGAAACCAAGAATGGTGAGCGCACATTTGACTCTGTGAAGACGGCTGAAACATACATGAGGAAAGAACTCCCTGACTTGTTCCCATCTACTACATCAGGAGGAACTGTCTTTTGAACTTGGATACAGTGGATAGTGAACTGTTAGGATACAACCAAATGACTCATAGGATCGGCTGGCTGGCTGGCTAGATGGCTAGCGCCATAATGACAGGCCAGGTAAAGTTGGATCATAGCTAATGTTGACTGGCTGGCTGGCTAGATGGCTAGCACCATAATGACAGGCCAGGTAAAGTTGGATCATAGCTAATGTTGACTGGCTGGCTGGCTAGATGGCTAGCACCATAATGACAGGCCAGGTAAAGTTGGATCATAGCTAATGTTGACTGGCTGGCTGGCTAGATGGCTAGCACCATAATGACAGGCCAGGTAAAGTTGGATCATAGCTAATGTTGACTGGCTGGCTAGATGGCTAGCGCCATAATGACAGGCCAGGTAAAGTTGGATCATAGCTAATGTTGACTGGCTGGCTGGCTAGATGGCTAGCACCATAATGACAGGCCAGGTAAAGTTGGATCATAGCTAATGTTGACTGGCTGGCTGGCTAGATGGCTAGCACCATAATGACAGGCCAGGTAAAGTTGGATCATAGCTAATGTTGACTGGCTGGCTGGCTAGATGGCTAGCGCCATAATGACAGGCCAGGTAAATTTGGATCATAGCTAATGTTGACTGGCTGGCTGGCTAGATGGCTAGCACCATAATGACAGGCCAGGTAAAGTTGGATCATAGCTAATGTTGACTGGCTGGCTGGCTAGATGGCTAGCGCCATAATGACAGGCCAGGTAAAGTTGGATCATAGCTAATGTTGACTGGCTGGCTGGCTAGATGGCTAGCACCATAATGACAGGCCAGGTAAAGTTGGATCATAGCTAATGTTGACTGGCTGGCTGGCTAGATGGCTAGCACCATAATGACAGGCCAGGTAAAGTTGGATCATAGCTAATGTTGACTGGCTGGCTGGCTAGCGCCATAATGACAGGCCAGGTAAAGTTGTATCATAGCTAATGTTGACTGGCTGGCTGGCTAGATGGCTAGCACCATAATGACAGGCCAGGTAAAGTTGGATCATAGCTAATGTTGACTGGCTGGCTGGCTAGATGGCTAGCACCATAATGACAGGCCAGGTAAAGTTGGATCATAGCTAATGTTGACTGGCTGGCTGGCTAGATGGCTAGCACCATAATGACAGGCCAGGTAAAGTTGGATCATAGCTAATGTTGACTGGCTGGCTGGCTAGATGGCTAGCACCATAATGACAGGCCAGGTAAAGTTGGATCATAGCTAATGTTGACTGGCTGGCTGGCTAGATGGCTAGCGCCATAATGACAGGCCAGGTAAAGTTGTATCATAGCTAATGTTGACTGCGCTATTTAGCCAGCTCGCTAAGTTTACCAGGGTGTTACTATAGCTACAGCCACACTATGCCAGGTAGTTACATTTTCTTTCTGGATACTTTTATTTTACCCATAGAGGTCCAGTGGGGTTTGGTTAAATAGTGATGTGGCTTTTGACTGGGTTTCAAGCCTAACTATGTAGTTTATATTACTTCAGGGAGTTTTTAGCTACTATTACGTTTGCTGGCTTGTTTCTTGTTAGAGATGTATGCTAGCGTTAGTGATACCGAGGCAGGGATAAGCTACTCACTGGCTGGACACCTAATTGCCAGCTAGCTGATAGCTGTACAGTTGTGTGTGTGTGCGTACATGTGTATATAAATATATATAATGGGGGGGTTGGGAGGGTGAACTCAGGAGGATGGTGATTGTTTAACTAATTGTCTCTATTTTATATTTGAGGGAAGATAGTTATCGTCTGGTAAAGGTTTTCATTTATTCATCATAGCTTGATGTCTTTTTTCCTGTGCTGCTTGGGTGCGTTTGTTTCACAGCGCAGGTTTCAGGGCGCTTTGGTGCTTTATCTTGGCCAGGTCACAGTTGTAAATGAGAACTTGTTCTCAACTGGCTTCTTACCTGGTTAAATAAAGGTGAAATAAAAATAAAATAAATAAAAATGCCGATTGGTTGACGTTTGTGTGTGCGGGTAGGCGCTGTTGGGGACTATGAACACATCCTCTGTTGTTGTTGTTGTTGTTGTTGTTGTTGTTGTTAATGAGACATGCTCAAGTGGGGCTAAATAGTCCAGTCATTATTGTTGCCGATGTTTGTCGCTTTGATTCAAATTGTATTTTGTGACTCGACTAACAATATATTAATGTTACAGGGAACAGTCAGTGCACTTCTAATACCATATACATATAATTTAGAATGAACCTCTTTGGGGTGATGCTATGCATAGCAGGTACATCTAGCTTAAATACTAGCGTCTAAGGGTATGGTTTATTAACTCCCTCAGTTGGGGAGGGGGTTGGTGGGTTTGTGGTAGGGTCAGGGTATTAGCTCACCAGATGGTTACTATTTTATACTTTCATCATTTCATTTAGTTTCTATCTTTTTCCCTCTTTCTTATTATCTTTAAAGATGTCAGCACCTAATAACTATATATTTATTACACTTAACATTAGGGTACTGTAATGAATACTCAGGGAGAAAAAGGTGTAGATTCACGCGCAGAGCGGCAGGTGTGTATTACGCCTTTACAGAAGACAGGAATCGTGGTCACAGGCAGGCAATGGTCATACACAGGAAGGCAAACAGGCAGGTGAAACAAAACTAGGACTGAAGGCTATAACTGGTGCTCACAAACGAGCTAGGAACAGGCTTAGTAGAGTCAAAACGAACAATACCTCACAAGACACAAACAGAATGAACTGAACTAAATAAGGAGCTGATGAGACCAGGTGAGTAACTAACACAGGTGGAATCAATGAACAAACATGGAAGACAGGGCTACGTTCAAGAACACAAAGAAACAGGGCTACATTCAAGAACACAAAGAAACAGGGCTACGTTCAAGAACACAAAGAAACAGGGCTACGTTCAAGAACACAAAGAAACAGGGCTACGTTCAAGAACAGAAAGAAACAGGGCTACGTTCAAGAACACAAAGAAACAGGGCTACGTTCAAGAACACAAAGAAACAGGGCTACGTTCAAGAACACAAAGAAACAGGGCTACGTTCAAGAACACAAAGAAACAGGGCTACGTTCAAGAACACAAAGAAACAGGGCTACGTTCAAGAACACAAAGAAACAGGGCTACGTTCAAGAAGACAAGGTGAACTGAGAAAAATAAATACAGAACCTTACATTGATTACATAGATCACACAGAAGAGAGGCTAATATGTTCATTAAATGATGTTTTCTAGGTGGAAGGTATACCCTGTGTATGAGATTACAATGTATCAGCTGGTGATTAGGATTGTTAGATGAACCCACTAAGTTCCTGATGAACTCAACTGGTGAGCCTCTTTAGCAGCTAGTTCCATGGACAAACTGATTTCAATGTCCTTTGCCAAGGTCAGATGACTTTCAGTCAACAGTCTCTTTTGTGTAGCTTCACTCCGTAGCCCACATACTAGTCTGTCTCTAATGATGTCATTTAGAACAGCATTAAACTCACAGTGTTCTGATAGTTTCTTTAATGCAGCAGCAAACATTGTTACTGATTCTCCCTCTTCCTGATGTCTCCTGTGGAACCTGAACCTTTCAGCATTAACTAGTAGTTCTGGTGAAAAATGTCCTTTAAGTATCTCCACAATATCCCCATACGTCTTATTACCTGTTCTGTCTGGCTGTAGCAGGCTGCCTAGTAAATTAAATGTCTTTGGCCCCATTACACTAAAACATGGAGGCACAATGTTGTCCTCATCCATGTCATTTACAAGAACAAAATATTCAAACCGTTCTGTATATGAGCTCCACTGATCAATACTTACATCAAATTGTCCAATGTTTCCAACAATTCCAATAATTTTTCCTTTCTCAATAAGCGATTGTCACTCACTTCAATATTGTCCTCAACCACAGCAATATTTTCCTCAGTCACGTGATCTTCATTCACTTCACTCACTGACGTTTCCTCCTAAGTTCGCTCATTTAGCAATTCTTTATTCCAAAGTTCATCTTCACAGTTGAATAAATGTCCTTTCCTTTAATCACTGTATGTTCCTCCCTTTTAATCATTTTGTTTTCCCGCTCCGACGTCCGTCTCCAGTCCTTTTCTGCCGTCCATGACGATGTTAACGCTCTCTCTTAGCTAGCTAGACTATGCACTTGCCTCTGCTAGCAATACACTGTGCTGACATTAGCCTAGACTGGACCACAGAAAATAACAGTTTTAAACTGTTGTAAAAACCCACTTCTTCCAGACAGAATAGTTCCTGTAGATTCAGACTTACTCATCACCAATCTGTTGTTATGTCTCCTGGGTTTTATAACCACGTCTGTATAACAATTCAATAATGATGAGACAGGAGACAGGAATCAGTTCAACCATTTATCTGGAACGTGATCATCTCAACACATACAAACCCCCATTATGCTCTGCAGCACAACCCCAATATACAACAAATACATACATAAGTAAATGGACACTAAACACAACTCATAGAGGAATTTAAATGTTCAGTTGTAGAAAGTAGGGCCATGGGATAGGGTCAGAAAGGTCAGTATGTTTGATAACTGGTTACAGAGGTAACATAACAAGCATAAGGTCCATTATAACACAGTGAAGTAGAGGTGGGAGCTAAAAGCAGACATGGACAGTGAGACGGTGTGAGGAGGTCAGGGGTGAAACACTAGATCAGGACAGGTAGAAATGGCAGGGCTGGAAATAGACACAGAGACACATTCTGATCATGGCTCAGACCTGACCTGAGACACCCAAACAGAAGATGCCATAGCAAAGTCCTGTCCAGTAGGCTATATGGGATTTCCTTTCATCAAAATCCAACACATGGAAATGTGTCCAGTGTGTGTGTGTGTGTGTGTGTGTGTGTCCAGTGTGTGTCCAGTGTGTGTGAGTGTGTGTGTCCAGTGTGTGTGTTTGTCCAGTGTGTGTGTGTGTGTGTGTGTGTGTGTCCAGTGTGTGTGTCCTGTGTGTGTGTGTGTCAGGTGTGTGTGTCCAGTGTGTATGTGTGTGTGTCGTGTGTGTGTGTGTCCAGTGTGTATGTGTGTGGGTCCAGTGTGAGTGTGTGTGTGTGTCCAGTGTGTGTGCGTCCAGTGTGTGTATGTGTTTGTGTGTGTCCAGTGTGTGTGAGTGTGTGTGTCCAGTGTGTGTGTGTGTGTGTGTGTAAGTGTGTATGTGTGTGTGTCCAGGTGTGTGTGTGTGTCCAGTGTGTGTGAGTGTGTGTGTCCAGTGTGTGTGTGTGTGTGAGTGTGTCCAGTGTGTGTGTGTGTGTGTCCAGTGTGTGTGTGTGTGTGTCCTGTGTGTGTGTCCTATGTGTGTGTGTGTCAGGTGTGTGTGTGTCCAGCGTATGTGTGTGTGTCCAGTGTGTGTGAGTGTGTGTGTCCAGTGTGTGTGTGTCCAGTGTGTGTGAGTGTGTCCAGTGTGTGTGAGTGTGTGTGTGTGTAAGTGTGTATGTGTGTGTGTCCAGTGTGTGTGAGTGTGTGTGTCCAGTGTGTGTGTGTGTGTGTGTGTGTGTGTGTGTGTGTGTGTGTGTCCATTGTGTTTGTGTGTGTCCTGTGTGTGTGTGTGTGTGTGTTCAGTGTGTGTGTGTGTCCAGTGTGTGTGTGTGTCCAGTGTGTGTGTGTGTCCAGTGTGTATGTGTGTGGGTCCATGTGTGAGTGTGTGTGTGTGTGTGTCCAGCGTATGTGTGTGTGTCCAGTGTTTGTGTGTGTCCAGTGTGTGTGTCCAGTGTTTGTGTGTGTGTGTGTGTGTCTAGTGTGTGTGTCCAGTGTGTGTGTGTGTGTGTGTCCTGTGTGTGTGTCAGGTGTGTGTGTGTTTGTCCAGTGTGTGTGAGTGTGTGTGTCCAGTGTGTGTGTGTGTGTGTGTCCAGTGTGTGTGTGTGTCCTGTGTGTGTGAGTGTGTGTGTCAGGTGTGTGTGTGTGTGTCCAGTGTGTGTGAGTGTGTGTGTCCAGTGTGTGTGTGTGTGTCCTGTGTGTGTGTGTGTGTGTGTCAGGTGTGTGTGTGTGTCCACTGTGTATGTGTGTGTCCTGTGTGTGTTTCCAGTGTGTATGTGTGTGTGTCCAGTGTGTATGAGTGTGTGTCCAGTGTGTATGAGTGCGTGTCATGTGTGTGTGTGTGTGTGTTTGTCCAGTGTGTGTGTGTGTGTGTGTGTGTGTGTGTGTGTGTGTGTGTGTGTGTGTGTATGTGTCCAGTGTGTGTGTCCAGTGTGTGTGTGTCCAGTGTGTGTGTGTTCAGTGTGTGTGTGTGTGTGTGTCCAGTGTGTGTGTGTGTCCAGAGTGTGTATGTGTCCATTGTGTGTGTGTGTGTCCAGTGTGTGGGTGTGTTTGTCCTGTGTGTGTCCAGTGTGTGTGTGTGTGTGATCAGTGTGTGTGTGTCCTGTGTGTGTGTGTGTGTATCCAGTGTGTGTTTGTCCGGTGTGTGTGTGTTCAGTGTGTGTGTGTGAGTGTGTACAGTGTGTGTGTATCAAGTGTGTTTGTGTTTCCAGTGTGTGTCATTGTGTGTCCAGTGTGTGTGTGTGTTCAGTATGTGTGTGTGTGTGTGTCCAGTGTGTGTGTGTGTGTGTGTGTGTGTATGTGTGTGTGTGTGTGTCCAGTGTTTGTGTGTGTCCAGTGTGTGTGTGTGTCCAGTGTGTGTGTGTGTGAATCTAGTGTGTGTGTGTGTGGGTGTGTGTGTGTGTCCAGTGTGTGTGTGTCCAGTGTGTGTGTGTGTCCAGTGTGTGTGTGTGTGTGTGTGTGTGTGTGTCCAGTGTGTGTGTGTGTCCAGTGTGTGTGTGTCCAGTGTGTGTATGTGTCCAGTGTGTGTGTGTGTGTGTCCAGTGTGTGTGTGTGTGTGTCCAGTGTGTGTGTGTCCAGTGTGTGTGTCCAGTGTGTGTGTGTGTCCAGTGTGTGTGTGTGTGTGGCCAATGTGTGTGTGTGTCCAGTGTGTGTGTGTGTGTCCAGTGTGTGTGTGTCCAGTGTGTGTGTCCAGTGTGTGTGTGTGTGTCCAGTGTATGTGTGTGTGTGGCCAGTGTGTGTGTGTGTCCAGTGTGTGTGTGTGTGTGTCAGTGTTACCATGGTTATTATTTACAGGGACACTGAGGAGTCATAATAAACCCTAAACCCTGGATAGAGGGACTCAGTGAATGTGGAGTGGAATGTGTTCAGGTGGGTCAGTGTGTCAGAGGAGACTCTGTAGAAGGACAGAGTGCCGGCTGGCCAGTCCAGATACACTCCTACTCTGTGGGAGCTGGAGGAGCGGACGTCTATGGTAGTGGACTTATTATTGTGACAGGCAGAGTAACTGTTGTCAGAGCAGAACAGACTCCAGGACTTGTCATTCCATCCAATCCCAAAGTCATCACCCCCTCCTCTCCTGCTGATTCCTTTATATGTCACTCCTATACCAGCCCCTCCCCCACTCCACTCTACCTCCCAGTAACAGCGCCCAGTCAGACCCTCTCTACACAGCACCTGTATATAGTCCTTAAATCTCTCTGGGTGATCAGGATACGGCTGCTCCTCTTCCCTACATGTCACCTTTCTGTTCTCCTCAGACAGAGAGAGGAATCTGTTTACTGTGTTTGGGTCCAGTGTGAGATCACAGACATCTGATGGATGAAACCAGACACAATATTAGAAATCATCATCATTCACATTAGAATGTTAACTCACTTTTCACTAATTCATTTAATGTAAATGTTTCTAGGTATCAAAAGGAGAAGTTAAGGTAACTTTAGATTTGTTCACACACAATGGACACACATACACTTTCTGAACACACACACACACACATTTCTAACTTAAGACGAACATGCCACACACAAACACAGACACACACATTGTCAAAGCAACTCTTTGTAAACTTTCCTGATTTGTGCTTCTGTAGAACTACAGCTGATATTTAATATGACCAAGTAAGTAATGATGGTGGTCTTTGACTTTGACTTTACTTGAATTAAGACTTATTCTTAGTCATATTCTTCACAGCAGTCAACACTCACATTTTCTAATTCCAGGTTTCATTCTGTTCTCTCCACCATGTTCCACACTGTAGCGGTAAGCAGAAGAACAGACAGTCATTGAGGGATACACCTGAACACACACACACACACACACACACACTGGACACACACACTGGACACACACACACACACACAGTCAGCATATAACTTTGTCCAAGCGGTGGTAAGAATGCTTGTCTGTGTGTGTGTCCAGTGTGTGTGTGTGTGTCCAGTACATGTGTGTATGTGTCGAGTGTGTGTGTGTGTGTGTGTCTAGTCTGTGTGTGACTTGTGTGTGTGTGTGTTTGTCGAGTGTCCAGTGTGTGTGTGTGTGTCTGTGTGTGTGTCCAGTGTGTGTGTGTGTGTCCAGTGTGTGTGTGTGTGTGTCCAGTATGTGTGTGTGTGTGTCCAGTGTGTGTGTGTGTGTGTGTGTCTGTGTGTCTAGTGCCTGTGTGTGTGTCCTGTGTGTGTGTGTGTCCTGTGTGTCCACTGTGTGTGTCCAGTTTGTGTGTGTGTGTCCAGTTTGTGTGTGTGTCCAGTGTGTGTGTATATGTCCAGTGTGTGTGTGTGTGTGTCGTGTGTGTGTGTGTATGTGTGTGTCTTGTGTGTGTGTGTGTGTGTTTCTGTGTGTGTGTGTGTCCAGTGTGTGTGTGACCTGTGTGTGTGTGTGTCCTGTGTGTGTCCAGTGTGTGTCTAGTGTGTGTGTGTGTGTGTGTGTGTGTGTGTGTGTGTGTGTGTGTCTCTGGTGTGTGTATGTGTAGTGTGTGTGTGCAGTGTGTGTGTCCAGTGTGTGTGTCTAGTGTGTGAGTGTCCAGTGTGTTTGTGTGTGTGTCCAGTGTGTGTGTGTGTCCAGTGTGTGTGTGTGTCCAGTGTGTGTGTGTGTCCAGTGTGTGTGTGTGTGTGTTTGTGTTTCCACAAACTGAACACACACTCACCCTGGACACACACGCACTTGACACACACACTAGACACACACACACACACACACACACACACCGGACAAACACAGATATACACACACACTGGACACACACACACATACACACTGGACACACACACACACACACACACACACACATACTGGACACACACACACACTGGACACACACACACACACACACACACACTGGACACACACACACACAGGACACAAACACGACACACACACTGGACACACACACTGCACACACACACACACACACACACACTGGACACACACACTGGACACACACACACATACACACAGGATACACACACACACATACCGGACACACACACATACACACACTGGACACACACACACACAGGACACACACTGGACACACACACACACTGGACACACACACACACACACACACACACACACACACACACACACACACACACACACACACACACACACACACACACACACACACAAACCACTGGATCCACAGCAACTCAAAAGCTTTTTCTGGGAGTGTGAGTGAGGAAGGATCTTTGGGTTCTCTGCCTCTCCTAGCAGCCTGTCAATCATCACTCAAGCTGTTTGCTAACTCTGCTTCATGCGTTGCCAAAATAAGTAGCTCTGTTTGTGCTCAGACAATCCTACATTTCACACATACACACACGCACACCATTCACCTGCATTGCACAGGCCCCAGAAGCACTGAGAATACTGGGCCTCAATTGGCTCTCAGTCACTGCAGCAAATAGCTATCGCCATAATGAAAGGTTTTCAATACGAGTAGCTGTTTTCCCCTGATGTGTCTTTGTCAAACTGTGGAAGTTTATTTAGTGGTGAAAGTCATTCTCAATCATTTTAACGTTCAACTGTCTCGGTAATTAGCAGGTTCAATGCAGCGAAGGGGTATTTTGGAATGACACCCTCCATTATATGGTGTGCAAGGACTGAACACTCGTTGGTGCAACACAGAATGTACCGAGATAGAAGGAGAGATTGTGGTTGTCTTTATGCCAACAAAGTGTGATTCCAGAGTTTCTACAGTGTTAAGTAGCCTTAGTTATGTTATTTTAAGGACCTATCTTGTGCCTCCTCGCCACAGCGCTACCGTGTCCTCAAGCAACTCAGCGAGAAGAAGCTGAAGGGTTTTTAAAGTGGACAACTTAAACAAAAACCATTCTCTTTTTTCATGAGTGTTCCAGAAGACAGACCTTCATTGCCAGGACAAATAGTGATGTTGTTTCCAAACCAAACTTCAAGGTCTTTAAGTGAGTGTGTGTGTGTGGGAAGCCTAGGCTTCCTCACGGCACCATGACAACCAATACTTACAAAGTAATCCTTATTTTGAATATTTTTGAAATAGAACAAATTTCTTTTGGGCTGAGAATATAAGACTTATAACTCTGAGAGAGCATCCAAGGGCTAGAATGATGTATATAGAATGTATGACAAACAATAATTTTTAAATATAATTCTAAAATCTTCAGAATTCTGAGATTTTTGTCCATAATACAGAATTCAAGCCAACATTCCAATCTCATTATGACTCAACAATTAAGCTAGGCTACAACCATAGAATTTGGAATTAGAACTTGGCTACAACAAGTTCCAAACCAAAGAAAACAACCAGCATATCCATTCACCACACCATAACTACTCAAGTGTATATCTTTTTAAATCTTCATAAGTGGACAGACATCGCGGAGGAGAGGTGAGTTAGAACATAATAATGTGTAAAAGTGTTTGACTTCTAAGGAAATCAGTGAAGGTAGGCCTACTTATTACCATTTAATAAATTTTACCAGTTAGCCTGAAGGTAACTGAAGTTGGAAAACTGGCATGGCCAGACAGTTTTAAGAAAATGACATGGAAAAGATTCACACAAAATAAAAAAAATAAGGAATACATGTTTCTCCATACATATTGATGCAGAGAGAAGTCATTGAGATGGAGAAAGAGATGACTGAAAGTGTGGAGATGGAGAAAGGCAACAAGATGAGGGGGGAACGAGAGATAGAAAGACAAAGAGAAATGGAGGGGCTGCTGAGAATGAGAAAGGAGATTGAGACTTGTAACAAGGTAGACCACTACCGGTGGAAGCTGCAGAGAGAGGTGTTGGAGGAAGTCAACAAGGTGAGGGTGGAACCAGAGCAAGAAAGAGAAAGGCTAATTGAAGAGTTGCTGAGACAGATAAGGGAGACTGAGGCTTCTATTGAGGTAAACTGCTACCAATGGAAGCTGGAGAGAGAGTTGTTTGAGAAACAGAGAGAAAGTGCAGTGTCAGACAGAAAAAATATGGAGCTCAAGATGGCAAAGCTGAAGGTGCAGAACATACTGCACTTGGCCAAGATAGGGAAGTTGACCGTGGAGAACACGAGGCTGTCAGCTGAGAATGAAAGGGTGAGAGAGGTGTCGGACAAACAGAGAGAAAGCGCAGCGACCGACAAACAAACAATGGTGGACAAGATATCAAAGGTGAAGATGTCCTTGGCCAAGTTATGGAAGGTGACAGTGGAGAACAAGAAGAGACTGTTAGCTGAGAATGAAAGGGTGGGGAAGGAGAGGGTGAGAGAGAGGAATGGATGGAACCTCATAAGAAATGGTTTGGAGACAGCTTTGGCCAAAGCAGACCAGGAGAGGAATCAGACCCTAGTAGCCTGGAAGGAGGACAGGGGGAGATGGGCCAAGGCCAAGGCTGGCCTACGAAGCCTCTTGGATCAACGGGGGGAAAGATGGATGAAGGAGAAGGAGGAGATTAAGAGGAGGAGCACGCAGGCAGCAGAGGAGTGGATAATTGAGCTGAGAGAGAAGGAGAGAGCGATAGAGGCTCTGGAAAGAGAAAAGATGAGGATTCTGTGCCTGAATGGACAAGAGAAGAAGGGATGGGAGATGGAAAAGAGAGAGATGGAGAAGGAGAACTGGAAGATTACAGAGGAGCGGGAGAGAAAGAGTAGTGAAATTGAGAAAATGCAAAGGGACAAAGAGAGATGGGCAATAGAGAAGAGGGATGTGGTGGAGAGGATGAAGGAGGCGTACATAAAGCTGTACCAGATGCAGACTGTCCTGAGGTTCAGAGAGCAAGAGCAGGCACAGGTACAGTACTCCATTTAACCAGTCACAGTTCAGGGAGGTCATAAGTCACCTCCTAATGGTTATACTATCAGATTCAACAGATTAAGTTGACTGCATGCTAGAGAAGGAGTAATAATCATATTTCAGATCACTGACCAACATGTATGGACTTTCTCTTTCAGATGGAAACTAAACGCGCCCAGAGAGTCAGGGCAAAGCAGGAGAAAAAGGAGAGGAAAGAAAGAGACTTGTTGGAGAAGAACAAAGTAAAAGAACTGCTCAGAGCTAGAAAAGCAGAGAGTAAGGAAGAAGTGAGGAAGAATAAGGAGAGGGTGAAAGCCCACCTGGACGAGGTGGCAAGGAACTATAACGAAAAGAAACAGAGGGAGAAAGAAAGAGAAAAGCTGTTGAAAAAGGCAAATGGCAAAAAAAATCACATGGTGTACATCCCAGACCTCATACTGAAGAAGATGTAAGAACACAACGCATATGGAAGAGTAAATATTATCAGCTAGCATTG
>NW_028164608.1:107500-120000 GCF_964263955.1 Coregonus lavaretus
CGTGGTTATGAAACCCACGAGACATAACAACAGATTGGTGATGAGTAAGTCTGAATCTACAGGAACTATTCTGTCTGGAAGAAGTGGGTTTTTACAACTGTTTAAAACTGTTATTTTCTGTGGTACAGAATAGGCTAATGTTAGCACAGTGTATTGATAGCAGAGGCAAGTGCATAGTCCAGCTAGCTAAGAGAGAGTTAGCATCGTCATGGACGGCAGAAAAGGACTGGAGACGGACGTCTGAGCGGGAAAACAAAATGATTAAAAAGGGAGGAATATACAGTGATTAAAGGAAATGACATTTATTCAACTGTGAAGACGAACGTTGGAATTAAAACTGCTAAAAGAGTGAATTTGAGGAGGAAACGTCAGTGAGTGAAGTGAATGAAGATCACGTGACTGAGGAAAATATTGCTGTGGTTGAGGACAATATTGAAGTGAGTGACAATCAGGAGCCTATTGAGAAATGAAAAATGGCTGGAATTGTTGGAAACATTGGACAGTTTGATGAAAGTATTGAGCAGTGGAGCTCATATACAGAACGGTTGAAATATTTTGTTCTTGCAAATGACATTGATGAGGACAACATTGTGCCTACATGTTTTAGTATAATGGGGCAAAATACATTTAATTTACTAGGCAGCCTGCTACAGCCAGACTGTAACGTGACGCTGGGAGTCAGGAAGCAAGTAAAGGAAGTTAATTTAATAATACATAGAACAAAACAAGAAACAGGAGTAGCGTACAGACATGAAGCCCTGAAACAGAATCAATAACGCCTGGGGAAGGAACCAAAGGGAGTGACTGATATAGGGGACGTAATCAGGAAGGTGATGGAGTCCAGGTGAGTCTGATTGGTCGCAGGGGGCGTAACGATGGTAACAGGTGTGCATAATAATGAGCTGACTGGTGACCTGGTACGCCGGAGAGGGAGTATACGTGACACAGACAGAACAGGTAATAAGACGTGTGGGGATATTGGGGAGATACTTCAGTAGAATTTACCTGGTCCTGACTTCAATTAAACTCTGTCTGGGAAACCGCCCCTCAGTCTCTCATCTACTCTGAGCTCAGATGGGGAAACATGAGAAGAGTTTCATTCAAAAACGCTATATATCACTTTTCATAAGTTTTGTTAAATTAGCCTTTATTGTTTAAAGAAATTATGAAAGAGATTGGTGTGTTTTTTCACTATCTAATCATGATATGGGGTTGTTCAATGACAGACATGTATTGATCAGGTTGAATCACATAGCCTACTGATGCTCAGGTTGAATCACATAGCCTACTGATGCTCAGGTTGAATCACATAGCCTACTGATGCTCAGGTTAAATCACATTCCCTACTGATTCTCAGGTTGAATCACATAGCCTACTCATGCTCAGGTTGAATCACATAGCCTACTGATGCTCAGGTTGAATCACATAGCCTACTGATGCTCAGGTTGAATCACATAGCCTACTGATGCTCAGTTTGAATCACATAGCCTACTGATGCTCAGGTTAAATCACATAGCCTACTGATGCTCAGGTTGAACAACATAGCCTACTGATGCTCAGGTTGAATCACATAGCCTAGTGATGCTCAGGTTGAATCACATAGCCTACTGATGCTCAGGTTGAATCACATAGCCTACTCATGCTCAGGTTGAATCACATAGCCTACTCATGCTCAGGTTGAATCACATAGCCTACTGATGCTCAGGTTGAATCACATAGCCTACTCATGCTCAGGTTGAATCACATAGTCTACTCATGCACAGGTTGAATCACATAGCCTACTCATGCTCAGGTTAAATCACATAGCCTACTGATGCTCAGGTTGAATCACATAGCCTACTGATGCTCAGGTTGAATCACATAGCCTACTGGTGCTCAGGTTGAATCACATAGCCTACTCATGCTCAGGTTGAATCACGTAGCCTACTCATGCTCAGGTTGAATCACATAGCCTACTGATGCTCAGGTTGAATCACATAGCCTACTGATGCTCAGGTTGAATCACATAGCCTACTGATGCTCAGGTTGAATCACATAGCCTACTCATGCTCAGGTTGAATCACATAGCCTACTGATGATCAGGTTGAATCACATAGCCTACTCATGCTCAGGTTGAATCACATAGCCTACTGATGATCAGGTTGAATCACATAGCCTACTGATGTCAGGTTGAATCACATAGCCTACTGATGCTCAGGTTGAATCACATAGCCAACTGATGCTCAAGTTGAATCACATAGCCTACTCATGCTCAGGTTGAATCACATAGCCTACTCATGCTCAGGTTGAATCACATAGCCTACTGATGCTCAGGTTGAATCACATAGCCTAGTGATGCTCAGGTTGAATCACATAGCCTACTCATGCTCAGGTTGAATCACATAGCCTACTGATGCTCAGGTTGAATCACATAGCCTACTGATGCTCAGGTTGAATCACATAGCCTACTCATGCTCTGGTTAAATCACATAGCCTACTCATGCTCAGGTTGAATCACATAGCCTACTGATGCTCAGGTTGAATCACATAGCCTACTGATGCTCAGGTTGAATCACATAGCCTACTGATGCTCAGGTTGAATCACATAGCCTACTGATGCTCAGGTTGAATCACATAGCCTACTGATGCTCAGGTTGAATCACATAGCCTACTCATGCTCAGGTTGAATCACATAGCCTACTGATGCTCAGGTTGAATCACATAGCCTACTGATGCTCAGGTTGAATCACATAGCCTACTCATGCTCAGGTTGAATCACATAGCCTACTCATGCTCAGAGCCTACTGCTGCTCAGTTTGAATCACATAGCCTACTGATGCTCAGGTTGAATCACATAGCCTACTGATGCTCAGGTTGAATCACATAGCCTACTCATGCTCAGGTTGATTCACATAGCCTACTCATGCTCAGAGCCTACTGATGCTCAGTTTGAATCACATAGCCTACTGATGCTCAGGTTGAATCACATAGCCTACTCATGCTCAGGTTGAATCACATAGCCTACTGATGATCAGGTTGAATCACATAGCCTACTGATGCTCAGTTTGAATCACATAGCCTACTCATGCTCAGGTTGAATCACATAGCCTACTGATGCTCAGGTTGAATCACATAGCCTACTGATGCTCAGTTTGAATCACATAGCCTACTGATGCTCAGTTTCAATCACATAGCCTACTGATGCTCAGGTTGAACAACATAGCCTACTGATGCTCAGGTTGAATCACATAGCCTAGTGATGCTCAGGTTGAATCACATAGCCTACTGATGCTCAGGTTGAATCACATAGCCTACTCATGCTCAGGTTGAATCACATAGCCTACTCATGCTCAGGTTGAATCACATAGCCTACTGATGCTCAGGTTGAATCACATAGCCTACTCATGCTCAGGTTGAATCACATAGTCTACTCATGCACAGGTTGAATCACATAGCCTACTCATGCTCAGGTTAAATCACATAGCCTACTGATGCTCAGGTTGAATCACATAGCCTACTGATGCTCAGGTTGAATCACATAGCCTACTGGTGCTCAGGTTGAATCACATAGCCTACTCATGCTCAGGTTGAATCACGTAGCCTACTCATGCTCAGGTTGAATCACATAGCCTACTGATGCTCAGGTTGAATCACATAGCCTACTGATGCTCAGGTTGAATCACATAGCCTACTGATGCTCAGGTTGAATCACATAGCCTACTCATGCTCAGGTTGAATCACATAGCCTACTGATGATCAGGTTGAATCACATAGCCTACTCATGCTCAGGTTGAATCACATAGCCTACTGATGATCAGGTTGAATCACATAGCCTACTGATGTCAGGTTGAATCACATAGCCTACTGATGCTCAGGTTGAATCACATAGCCAACTGATGCTCAAGTTGAATCACATAGCCTACTCATGCTCAGGTTGAATCACATAGCCTACTCATGCTCAGGTTGAATCACATAGCCTACTGATGCTCAGGTTGAATCACATAGACTAGTGATGCTCAGGTTGAATCACATAGCCTACTCATGCTCAGGTTGAATCACATAGCCTACTGATGCTCAGGTTGAATCACATAGCCTACTGATGCTCAGGTTGAATCACATAGCCTACTCATGCTCTGGTTAAATCACATAGCCTACTCATGCTCAGGTTGAATCACATAGCCTACTGATGCTCAGGTTGAATCACATAGCCTACTGATGCTCAGGTTGAATCACATAGCCTACTGATGCTCAGGTTGAATCACATAGCCTACTGATGCTCAGGTTGAATCACATAGCCTACTGATGCTCAGGTTGAATCACATAGCCTACTCATGCTCAGGTTGAATCACATAGCCTACTGATGCTCAGGTTGAATCACATAGCCTACTGATGCTCAGGTTGAATCACATAGCCTACTCATGCTCAGGTTGAATCACATAGCCTACTCATGCTCAGAGCCTACTGCTGCTCAGTTTGAATCACATAGCCTACTGATGCTCAGGTTGAATCACATAGCCTACTGATGCTCAGGTTGAATCACATAGCCTACTCATGCTCAGGTTGATTCACATAGCCTACTCATGCTCAGAGCCTACTGATGCTCAGTTTGAATCACATAGCCTACTGATGCTCAGGTTGAATCACATAGCCTACTCATGCTCAGGTTGAATCACATAGCCTACTGATGATCAGGTTGAATCACATAGCCTACTGATGCTCAGTTTGAATCACATAGCCTACTCATGCTCAGGTTGAATCACATAGCCTACTGATGCTCAGGTTGAATCACATAGCCTACTGATGCTCAGTTTGAATCACATAGCCTACTGATGCTCAGTTTCAATCACATAGCCTACTGATGCTCAGGTTGAATCACATAGCCTACTGATGCTCAGGGTGAATCACATAGCCTACTCATGCTCAGGTTGAATCACATAGCCTACTGATGATCAGGTTGAATCACATAGCCTACTGATGCTCAGTTTGAATCACATAGCCTACTCATGCTCAGGTTGAATCACATAGCCTATTGATGCTCAGTTTGAATCACATAGCCTACTCATGCTCAGGTTGAATCACATAGCCTATTGATGCTCAGGTTGAATCACATAGCCTACTGATGCTCAGGTTGAATCACATAGCCTACTCATGCTCAGAGCCTACTGATGCTCAGTTTGAATCACATAGCCTACTGATGCTCAGGTTGAATCACATAGCCTACTCATGCTCAGGTTGAATCACATAGCCTACTGATGATCAGGTTGAATCACATAGCCTACTGATGCTCAGTTTGAATCACATAGCCTACTCATGCTCAGGTTGAATCACATAGCCTATTGATGCTCAGGTTGAATCACATAGCCTACTGATGCTCAGGTTGAATCACATAGCCTACTGATGCTCAGGTTGAATCACATAGCCTACTGATGCTCAGGTTGAATCACATAGCCTACTGATGCTCAGGTTGAGTCATAGACTCCATCCATTTTGTAGGCCACCTCACATCTTATCCACATTATCCTATGAACTTGATTGTAATAAAGTATTACAATGTTTTCCTCAGGTGGTTGAGTGTTGATGTGTTCAGACCACTGATGCCGGCCCATACTGGTTAATGCAAAGATGGTGGTAGCGCTATGCTACTCTGATCAATCCAGTCCTTGTCCCTCCACTCAGGTGGTCTACTGTGATCAATCCAGTCCTTGTCCCTCCACTCAGGTGGTCTACTCTGATCAATCCAGTCCTTGTCCCTCCACTCAGGTGGTCTACTGTGATCAATCCAGTCCTTGTCCCTCCACTCAGGTGGTCTACTCTGATCAATCCAGTCCTTGTCCCTCCACTCAGGTGGTCTACTCTGATCAATCCAGTCCTTGTCCCTCCACTCAGGTGGTCTACTGTGATCAATCCAGTCCTTGTCCCTCCACTCAGGTGGTCTACTCTGATCAATCCAGTCCTTGTCCCTCCACTCAGGTGGTCTACTGTGATCAATCCAGTCCTTGTCCCTCCACTCAGGTGGTCTACTCTGATCAATCCAGTCCTTGTCCCTCCACTCAGGTGGTCTACTGTGATCAATCCAGTCCTTGTCCCTCCACTCAGGTGGTCTACTCTGATCAATCCAGTCCTTGTCCCTCCACTCAGGTGGTCTACTCTGATCAATCCAGTCCTTGTCCCTCCACTCAGGTGGTCTACTGTGATCAATCCAGTCCTTGTCCCTCCACTGAGGTGGTCTACTGTGATCAATCCAGTCCTTGTCCCTCCACTCAGGTGGTCTACTGTGATCAATCCAGTCCTTGTCCCTCCACTCAGGTGGTCTCAAGCTCTATTACAGTAAGTCAATCATCAACACAGATTGACACAAACCCTCTACATACTTGAGTTTCTCCAGTCTGCAGTGTGGATCCTCCAGTCCAGCAGAGAGCAGTCTGACTCCTGAGTCTCCTGTGCGATTGTTACTCAGATCCAGCTCTCTCAGGTGTGAGGGGTTTGACCTCGGTCATCCAACTTGTAATCCTAAATCGGGAAATTGTCCCTCTTTCTAGCTCCGACCTGAAAGTCACTAACGTCATGATTCGACCTTGTTTTTTTCTGAGTTCCCAGTTGTCTTGAAAGCACCATAAATCCAGAGAATGCCAGACTTTGATGACAAAGTTTGATGACAAAATTTGCCCACGAAGGACCGCCGCGCCAAGCAAGCAAGCAAGCAAGCAAGCAAGCAAACATAGCTACACACATTAATACCAGAGACAATATCAGCATGTGAAGTAGCTAGTTAGCTGTAAAATCGCCTAAACAAACTGCACTATCAATTTAGGGGTCTACAATCTCACCATGTTCAACCTGCAGATCGATGTGCCTCACAGAGTGGAGCCTGACGTTCACAACGGCAGAGATACTTTTGAGGAGATTGGGAAACTCCATTGGACTCCTGGTAATGCCCAATGTGTACATTGCCCATGCTACATCCATGGGCCGCGCGGTGCATTCTGGGCGATTCTGGGACAAGGAGAGCTCTCCTTCAAGGAGTGAATGGGAGGCAATTGAGTGCTACCTAAAAAAAAAAAAACATTAGCACGAATTTCGTCAACAAGGTACAACATTACGAATCTTTTCCGAGTTATGATATAATTGATCTCTTTATATCTGTAATATTGTATAGCTTTGGAATCGTCACATTATGTACTTTCGAGGAAAATACGCACGTTTCTCGACTCATACCCTGACTTTGAGAAGGGATTGCGTGACGATTAGTTTAGCAACCGCGTGACGCTGCATGACGTGTCATGCCCAATGTGATTCCTATCTGTTTTCTCTAATATCTCTGGCAACGGCACCAGGGGCAGACAAATAGGAGAAATGTGCTAGACAGATGGTTTTATTTGGTTTTATTTCCTGCAGTGTCTATTCATTGTCCAAACGCACGGCTGCTTTTTGCTTGCTCCTGACTGCTATAGAGTTAGTACACATCATTCCCAAACATTCAAAATAATTGATTAAAATGTGAAAATGAACATTTCTAAGTGGTCACTTGTCAGAAAATGTTTTAAAAGTATCATATTATTCCCGGGGGTGTATAATGCATTTAATTCAGTTGACTGATTTCCTTATATGAACTGTAACTCAGTAAAATCTTTGAAATTGTTTGCTGTTGCATTTATATTTTTGAGAGAAAGACTGCGAGAGAGTTCTGGCATGTGCATTGATTTAAAGCAACGATATTCAAGTGATAGGCTGTTTTAAAACTCTGCCGCTGCAATAAATAAAAATATAAGTATTTTTACAATAAAACATGTGCCCCCCCCCCCCCCTCGAAACCAGATGTAGATGTGTAAATTAGACTCGCATTCTGTCCTTATGTTACTGTAGCAACAGTTACCATGATGAGATGGTAGGTATACATGCATTGTGCTGCGCTCCATCCTGAGAGGTGCTCTGTCCCCACCCGGAGGGTTGATGATTGATCATGCAGATAGCAGAGACAAGGCCGTCGATAAGACAGATTTAGACATTGCATATAATTTAACAGTTCCATTTTACATTTTGCTGTTAATATAAACAATGTATTATAATCGACCGGTTTGTGCATTTGAACGGTAGTGGGTTTGAACAGTAGATCTCGGTAACCCGGTTCCCGCTATTCAACCCTAATCACCATGCACTTGTCGTATCGGATGAATGGTGGCCATTATTGCTGTCAACAAAGAGTCCGTTTTATGCTGCATCGTGTTAGAGGCTTTTATTAAAATCACGAGGTTACAGCATAAATGACAGGTGACATGACACCCGGAGAACGGCTCCCCCGATTGCCATGGCCGTTCTGACTTCTTCTTCGTTTAACCCCCCTATTTATAAACAACGAAGCTGACCTCTTCTGGCCAATCCCCAGTCTCCCCTGTCTACAAGACACTTCCGGTCTGTTGGATGTGGCGTTACACCTAAAACATTCCCTCTTGATACCAACATAAACACCATTCCATTTCTTCATGAAAAACATTTAACAAAGGCATAATCTTCAGATACGATACACTCCTTAAATATCTCAGTGTCAGTGAAGAACTTGGTGTGTTAAGTTAAAACCAGGGCTCTAATTGAGAGGGTATGTGAGTGTATTGTGGCTTTTGTTAAAGAAAATGGCTGATTATATAAAGCGATCTATATGCCAGAAACAAGCTGTAAAATGCAGGCGAAAGACGTGACCGATGCATATTGGACATCTTTGATTTATCTATGATATTCAGAGGCTGCACAACATTTTATAGGATAAACAAAATGGACTTTGCTCAAGCAATGTGTGATTCTGTCACCATCAATTGATGTTCGACATTTCAACCGGCTGTTAAACAACATACTAACTCTAAATGAGTCAGGAGCAAGCCAGGTAGCCTAAGGAACGAAAATGAATTATTTAGGCTGTATTATTATTATTATTCCAAGGCTATAGCCTGCCATTTAAGAAATCAATTGTGAAGCATTTCAAATCAAAATCAAATGAAATTGTATTGGTCACATGCACATATTTAGCAGATGTTATTGCGGGTGCAGCGAAATGCTTGTATTTCTAGCTCCGACAGTGGAGTAGTATTTAACAATTCACAACAGTACACACTAATCTAAAAGTAGAAGAATGGAATTAAGAAATATATAAATATTAGGACGAGCAATGTCGGAGTGGCATAGACTAAGATACAGTAGAATAGAATAGAATACAGTATATACATATGAGATGAGTAAAGCAGTATGTAAACATTATTAAAGTGGTTAGTGTTCCATTATTAATGTCCCCAGTGATTCCATGTCTGTGTATATCGGGCGGCAGCCTCTAAGGTGCAGGGTTGAGGAACCGGGTGGTAGTGTTCCATTATTAATGTGGCCAGTGATTCCATGTCTGTGTATATCGGGCGGCAGCCTCTAAGGTGCAGGGTTGAGGAACCGGGTGGTAGCTGCCTAGTCATGACATGTAGCATTGGTCACATGCTGCATGCTGGCAGGAGCATTCAGCATTTCAACAACACATGAACAACAGCACTTCAACAACATGCCTATACATTGAGCATTTAGGCTGTATAAAACGCATGCCTTATTAAGCTATACAGTGCCTTTGAATTTACTTTTTAGAAACACGAGTTTGGCCAGTCTTTGGTTTGAGGATCATGTGGTGAAATTGTACATGAAGAGATGGACGCATCTTGTAATTGACAGATGCAGGGAAAGGAGCATCTCTTTATCAAATCCTCCTTCAGAGTCACATGCAGGTAAAACATTGTGATTTCTATATAGTGCTGTATCTGAAATAGCATATTCTGCAGTTTCTATGACACTTACCTTTATCAAATAAATCTCAACATTCAAGAGGTGCAGCTCTATTTCCAAATGTCAATTTTCTCAACAATATCTGTGCTGTCAATGTATTTATCACATGACCACTCCAGCAGCAGCATTGCTATGGCAACTAAGCAGAAACTAGTAACATCATCCAGTTAAAATATGCTGTTCTGTCGTCAATGGATGAATGGCCAATAGAAACCAGATAGAAACTGATAATGATGCATGTGACTTCTGCATAATGGTGCGATACTTCTTCATGTAATTAATCCTTTACAATAGTTTATGCACTATTTATCAATCGTTTATTTAACAAACCATGTTTGCACACCTTGCACCTTGCTGGTTGATATGCATCTGATGCATATGCTAAAGTGGACGCCTGGTAACTTTCTCTAGCGGGTTCTTATATGCTGAAAGAACAGGCGGTTCTAGTGTTAAGGACTGGTAGATGGGTGTTGCTCATGCATTCACTCATGCTGACCGGCTCCAGTACTTTGTTCTTGACTAAAGCGTCCAAGTCAGCCTTGACTTCTGGTCTGATAGCATAAGGTACAGGTCCTGCTTTCAGAAACGTTGGTTTGCTGTCTGGCTTAATGCTAAGCTTCCCTGTAATGTCGTTCATACTACCCAGATGTCCATTAAAGACTTCTCCATGTTTCTTTAAGATGGCAGGTAGGTCTGTGTCTCCATGTGTCATTGTATGCACTGATGGCCAGTCCAGTGTGATTTTCTCCAACTATGAACATCCCAGTAGTGATGCATAGTCTCCTTTCACAATATAGAGTGGCAGCTTTTCAGTTTGTCTGTTTACCTGAACTGTCACATCAGTGATGTCTCTCACAGCAAGAGATTAACCTGTGTAAGTCTTTAACACGAGGTGCGCTGGTTGAAGTGGAAGGTGTTTCAGTGTCTTTTTTCTGACACAAGAGATACAGCTGCCCCTGTGTCAATCTCCATACCCACCGGCTGTTCCTCTAGCAAGGGGGAGACATAGTAGCCGTGCAGCCCGCCAGGAAAAAGTCAGGATTTTCAGTGTGACTTCCTCGTCTGATGAGTCACTCACCTCAGTGTTCTCTTACTCAACAGTGTGAACATGTCTATGTGTCTTTCATTGGAATGTCTGTTTCTTGTTTTCTGTTTTTTCTGTTCTCTGTTCTCTTTTTGTTTCTGGAGACTTGTTCGATGTGGCCCTTTTTACCACAGGCTGGACAATCCATGTCCTTCCACCAGCATGTAGAAGCCTGATGTCCCTTTTTACCACAGGCTGGACAATCCATGTCCTTCCACCAGCATGTAGACGTCTGATGTCCCACCTTGCCTGTCAGGGTGTCAGTGTGATGCGGTAGGACGAAGTCAGGCGCAGGACACAGAGCTAATCGAAAACGTACTTTACTCGTAGGTAACGTACATAACATGACCTCCACGCAGGGAGGAAACAAACCCGCTCACCAGACGACAACCAAACATGAACAAACATGCACAAAACACAGTGGGAGGCAGAGGGTTAAATAGGGAAGTAATCAATACATAATGGGAACCAGGTGTGAACATTAAAGACAAAACAAGTAGAACACAGAAACTTAGATCGGTAGCAGATGAACGCCGAAGCCCGAGCAAGGAGGAGGAGCAGCCTCGGCTGAAACCGTGACATTGCCACAGTGGAAGCATGTGACTTGATTTCCCGGTCTCTGATTTTCAGTTGAAACTCTGTGATCAACTTTTTATTTATTTGAAAGGAACACAGACAAGAACAAATAGCAGCAGTAATGGTTATACAGCTAGAGACACAATACTGTTAAAATATATATCAGAACAAATAGCAGCAGGAATGGTTATACAGCTAGAGACACAATACTGTTAAAATATATATCAGTATATTATGGAAACTAGTTATTGCAGATAAATACAATTATAATAAACCACATATACAATCACCCACCTCAGCTGCATCAACCCACCCTCCAACCCCTCCTGGGACCACCATAACCCACCCTCCAACCCCTCCTGGGACCACCCCAACCCACCCTCAAACCCCTCATGGGACCACCCCAACCCACCCTCCAACCCCTCCTGGGACCACCCCAACCCACCCTCCAACCCCTCCTGGGACCACCCCAACCCACCCTCCAACCCCTCCTGGGACCACCCCATCCCACCCTCCAACCCCTCCTGGGACCACCCCAACCCACCCTCCAACCCCTCCTGGGACCACCCCAACCCACCCTCCAAACCCTCCTGGGACCACCCCAACCCACCCTCCAACCCCTCCTGGGACCACCCCAACCCACCCTCCAACCCCTCCTGGGACCACCCCAACACACCCAACCTGATCTCCATTAAATTAAATACTAAATCAAGGTACACATTTGCACAAAAATGATCATGAACGGTCAATCTGTTGGGTAAAACCAACTACAGGAGTTATTTTATGGTTTCAGCTGCAATTGTTGTTTGGCTAGCCCCATGGATCCTAGCAGTGGATAGTTCTAAATAAATGATATCTATAAAAGTGTTGATCCAATGAGGTGTGGTGGTTGCCATCTTAGTTCCAACATCTTTTTAGCTGCTGTCCAACCTGACAACATTATACGTCTTTGCTGTAATGACAGTGGTGAATTATCATTCAGTAATAACAGTTTGGGGGAACAAGGTATGAGGATACCTCTTTCCAAAACATGTCCCCTGGTCACTCCCAGTAC
>NW_028164608.1:125000-230072 GCF_964263955.1 Coregonus lavaretus
GACTTATTCTTAGTCATATTCTTCACAGCAGTCAACACTCACATTTTCTAAGTCCAGGTTTCATTGTGTTCTCTCCACCATGTTCCACACTGTAGCGGTAAGCAGAAGAACAGACAGTCATTGAGGGATACACCTGAACTCACACACTCACACACACTGGACACACACTCACTGGACACACACACACACACACACACACACACACACACACACACACACACACACACACACACACACACACACACACACACACACACACACACACACACACACACACACACACACACACACACACACACACACACACACACACACACACACACACACTCTTTATATCACTTAGTCCAAGTGGTGGTCAGAATGTTTGTCTTAACTAGCCTGATAACTCCAACATGTCTGATATGAACATTGACATAAACCCTCTACATACTTGAGTTTCTCCAGTCTGCAGTGTGGATCCTCCAGTCCAGCAGAGAGCAGTCTGACTCCTGAGTCTCCTGGGTGATTGTAGCTCAGGTCCAGCTCTCTCAGGTGTGAGGGGTTTGACTTCAGAGCTGAGACCAGAGATGCACAGCCTTCCTCTGTGACTAGACAGCCTGACAGCCTGCAAAGAGTCAAATCATATTAAAACCACACTGCTATTCTTTGGTGGTCAAAATAGTGGCAGTATATTTTTTCAACATATTCAGATATATCAGTGTCCTGAAACCTGCCATATCTAGTCATAAATGAATGTTTCATTATTAGAAATTATCATAATATTGCTTGTAGAGAGAAACATGTATAGTATGAATATTTGAGTAGACTGACCAGAGCAGTTTAAAAAGCAGTATCAGTCAAAAGACAGACAGTGAGGTATCAGATTTAGATTGTATTGAGTATACAGTCCACACCATATCTATTTTGACAAAGATAACATTTTAAATGTGGCTCTATACTCCAGCATTTTGGATTTGAGATCAAATGTTTCATATGAGGTGACAGTATATAATGTTACCTTTTATTTGAGGGTATTTTAATACATATCTGTTTCACCATTTAGAAATGAAAGCACTTTATGTATCTAGTCCCCCATTTGAAGAAGTCATAAGTATTCTGACCAATTCACTTATAAAGTAGTCAAAAGTTTAGTATTTGGTCCCAAACTCGTTGGTTGCTTTTGCAGTTTGTTTTGGTTGTGTTTTGGGTTATGTTTTGCCCAATAGTAACTGAATGGTGGATGATGACTGGAGTAATCTTCTGTCTAAGTGAGTAGATAGCATGTTTCTAAACACTACTAAATTAATCCTGATGATGCCATGATTAAGAAAAATCATGAATGAATCATGAATAATAATGAATGAGAAAGTTACAGAGGCTACAACAAAACATGCTAACCTCTCACCATTAACCTCAAATAAAAGGTGACATTATATACTGTCACCTAATATGAAACATTCTATCTCAAATCCAAAATGATGGAGCATAGCACCAAATGTAAAACTGTAAGCTTCACTGTCCAAACACATATGGTGTGGACTATGTGTGCCTGGTAAACACATGTGGATCTGGTGAACAGTTATCACTTGTTGACCAACTACAGGAATACTGACCTCAGAGTCTCCAGTTTACAGTGGGGATCCCCCAGTCCAGCAGAGAGCAGCTTCACTCCTGAATCCTTCAGGTCATTGTTACTCAGATCCAACTCTCTCAGGTGTGAGGGGTTTGACTTCAGAGCTGAGACCAGAGAAGCACAGCCTTCCTCTGTGACTAGACAGCCTGACAGCCTGCAGAGTCAAATCATATTAAAACCACACTGCTATTCTTTGGTGGTCAAGATAGTGGCAATATATTTTTTCAACATATTCAGATATACCAGTGTCCTGAAACCTGCCATTTATATATTATTATTAGAATATAGGTGACAGTATATAATGTCACCTTTTATTTGAGGGTATTTTAATACATATCTGTTTCACCGTTTAGAAATGAAAGGACTTTATGTATCTAGTCCCCCTATTTGAAGAAGTCATAAGTAGTCTGACCAATTCACTTATAGTGTATTAAAGTAGTCAAAAGTTGAGTATTTGGTCCCAAACTCGTTGGTTGCATTTGCAGTTTGTTTTGGTTGTGTTTTGGGTTATGTTTTGCCCAATAGTAACTGAATGGTGGATGATGACTGGAGTAATTTTCTGTCTAAGTGAGTAGATAACATGTTTCTAAACACTACTAAATTAATCCTAATGATGCCTTGATTAATAAAAATCATGAATGAATCATGAATAATTATGAATGAGAAAGTTACAGAGGCTACAACAAAACATGCTAACCTCTCACCATTACCAATAACAGAGGGGGTATGATCCTTGTTCCTCTGTAACTTTCTCATTCATCATCATTCACAATTCATTCATGATTATTCATAATCATGGTAGCATCCACATGAATGTAGAAGTGTTCAGAAACATCTTCTATTCTTACTGACAATACAAGTGAAGTGACTCCAAAATGACAGGACATTATTCACCATTCAGTTTCTATTTGGAAAAACATCATCCAAAACACAACCAAGACAAACTGCAAATGTATTCAACAAGTTTGTAGAATCCCAGGCTTGATGTAATCACTGTGGGTAAGGAATATGGGACCAAATACTAAACTTATGATTACTTTAATACAATATAAGTGAATATGTCCAAATTATTACGACTTTTTCAAATGGGAGAACTAGACACATAAAGTGCTTTCATTTCTAAACAGTAACACAGATATGTATGAATACCTTCAAATAAAAGGTGACATTATATACTGTCACCTAATATGAAACATTCTATCTCAAATCCAAAATGCTGGAGCATAGCACCAAATGTAAAACTGTAAGTATTACTGTCCAAACACATATGGTGTGGACTATGTGTGCCTGGTAAACACATGTGGATCTGGTGAACAGTTATCACTTGTTGACCAACTACAGGAATACTGACCTCAGAGTCTCCAGTTTACAGTGTGGATCCTCCAGTCCAGGAGAGAGCAGTCTGACTCCTGAGTCTCCTGGGTGATTGTAGCTCAGGTCCAGCTCTCTCAGGTGTGAGGGGTTTGACTTCAGAGCTGAGACCAGAGAAGCACAGCCTCCCTCTGTGACTAGACAGCCTGACAGCCTGCAAGAATAAAATCCTATTAAAATCACACTGCTATATGTTTGTTCAACATTTTCAGATACATCAGAGTCCTGAAACCTGGAATATCTATTCATATATGTATATACAGTTGAAGTCGGAAGTTTACATACACCTTAACCAAATACATTCAAACTCAGTTTTTCATCATTCCTGACATTTAATCATAGTAAAGATTCCCTGTCTTAGGTCAGTTAGGATCACCACTTTATTTTAAGAATGTGAAATGTCAGAATAATTGTAGAGAGCATGATTTATTTAAGCTTTTATTTCTTTCATCACATTCCCAGTGGGTCAGAAGTTTACATACACTCAATTAGTATTTGGTAACATTGTCTTTAAATTGTTTAACTTGGGTCAAATGTTTCGGGTAGACTTCCACAAGCTTCCCACAATAAGTTGGGTGAATTTTGGCCCATTCCTCCTGACAGAGCTGCTGTAACTGAGTCAGGTTTGTAGGCCTCCTTGCTCGCACACGCTTTTTCAGTTCTGCCCACACATTTTCTATAGGATTGAGGTCAGGGCTTTGTGATGGCCATTCCAATACCTTGACTTTGTTGTCCTTAAGCCATTTAGCCACAACTTTGGAAGTATGCTTGGGGTCATTTTCCATTTGGAAGACCCATTTGCGACCAAGCTTTAACTTCCTGACTAATGTCTTGAGATGTTGCTTCAATATATCCACATAATATTTTCCTTCCTCATGATGCCATTTATTTTGTGAAGTGCACCAGTCCCTCCTGCAGCAAAGCACCCCCACAGCATGATGCTGCCACCCCTGTGCTTCATGGTTGGGATGGTGTTCTTCGGCTTGCAAGCATCCCCCTTTTTCCTCCAAACATAACAATGGTCATTTTGGCCAAACAGTTATATTTTTGTTTCATCAGACCAGAGGACATTTCTCAGAAAAGTACGATCTTTGTCCCAATGTGCAGTTGCAAACCGTAGTCTGGCTTTTTTATGGCGGTTTTGGACGATTGGCTTCTTCCTTGCTGAGCAGCCTTTCAGGTTATGTCGATATAGGACTTGTTTTACTGTGGATATAGATACATTTATACATGTTTATATAGGCCTCCTGTACCTCAGTTGGTAGAGCATGGCGCTTGCAACGCCAGGGTTGTGGGTTCGATTCCCACGGGCACCAGTATGAAAAATGTATGCACTCACTAACTGTAAGTCGCTCTGGATATTAGCGTCTGCTAAAATGTAAATATAGGACTTGTTTTACTGTGGAAATAGATACTTTTGTACCTGTTTCCTCCAGCATCTTCACAAGGTTCTTTGCTGTTGTTCTGGGATTTATTTGCACTTTTCGCACCAAAGTACGTTAATCTCTAGGAGACAGAACACATCTCCTTCCTGAGCAGTATGACGGCAGCGTGGTCCCATGGTGTTAATACTTGCGTACTATTGTTTGTACAGATGAACGTGGTACCTTCAGGCGTTTGGAAATTGCTCCCAAGGATGAGCCAGACTTGTGGAGGTCTACAATTCTATTTCTGAGGTCTTTGCTGATTTCCTTTGATTTTCCCATGATGTCAAGCAAAGAGGCACTGAGGTTGAAGGTAGGCCTTGAAATACATCCACAGGTACACCTCCAATTTACTCAAATGATGTCAATTAACCTATCAGAAGCTTCTAAAGCCATGACATCATTTTCTGGAATTTTCCAAGCTGTTTAAAGGCACAGTCAACTTAGTGTATGTAAACTTCTGACCCACTGGAATTGTGATGAAGTGAATTATAAGTGAAATAATCTGTCTGTAAACAACTGTTGGAAAAATTACTTGTGTCATGCACAAAGTAGATGTCCTAACCGACTTGCCAACACTAAAGTTTGTTAACAAGAAATTTGTGGAGTGGTTGAAAAACTAGTTTTAATGACTCCAACCTAAGTGTATGTTAAATTCCGACTTCAACTGTATACTCTACCAGTCAAAAATTTTAACACACCTACTCATTCAAATGTATTTTTTACATTTAAAACTAATTTTTACATTGTAGAAGAAAGAGACTTGCTTTGGCCAAGAAACATGAGCAATGGACATTAGACCGGTGGAAATCTGTCCTTTGGTCTGATGAGTCCAAATTTGAGATTTTTGGTTCCAACCGCCATGTCTTTGTGAGACGCAGAGTAGCTGAACAGATGATCTCTGCATGTGTGGTACCCACCATGAAGCATGGAGGAGGAGGTGTAATGGTGTGGGGGTGCTTTGCTGGTGACACTGTCTGTGAATTATTTAGAATTCAAGGCACACTTAACCAGCATGGCTACAACAGCATTCTGCAGCGATACGCCATGCCATCTGGTTTGCGCTTAGTGGGACTATCATTTGTTTTTCAACAGGACAATGACCCAACACACCTCCAGGCTGTGTAAGGGCTATCTGACCAAGGAGAGTGATGGAGTGCTGCATCAGATGACCTGGCCTCCACAATCACCCGACCTCAACCCAATTGAGATGGTTTGGGATGAGTTGGAACGCAGAGTGAAGGAAAAGCAGCCAACAAGTGCTCAGCATATGTGGGAACTCTTTCAAGACCGTTGGAAAAGCATTCCAGGTGAAGCTGGTTGAGAGAATGTCAAGAGTGTGCAAAGCTGTCATCAAGGCAAAGGGTGGCTATTTGAAGAATCTCAAATATAAAACATATTTTAATTTGTTTAACACTTCTTTGGTTACTACATGATTCCATATGTGTTATTTCAAAGTTTTGATGTCTTCACTATTATTCTACAATGTAAAAAATAGGAAAAATAAAGAAAAACCCTTGAATGAGTATGTGTGTCCAAACGTTTGACTGGTACTGTATATAAATGAATGAATGTATAATTATTAAAGTAGATAACATGTTTCTAAACACTACTAAATTAATCATTGCATGTGTGTGTGTCTCCAGTGTGTGTGTGTATGTGTGTGTGTGTCCATTGTGTGTTTGTGTGTGTGTCTAGTGTGTGTGTGTCCAGTGTGTGTGTGTGTATAGTGTGGGTGTCCTGTGTGTGTGTGTGTCCAGTGTGTGTCCAGTGTGTGTGTGTTCATTGAGTGATACAGGAATACTGACCTCAGAGTCTCCAATCTACAGTGGGTATTCCCCAGTCCAGCAGAGAGCAGCTTCACTCCTGAATCCTTCAGGTCATTGTTACTCAGTTCCAGCTCTCTCAGGTGTGAGGGGTTTGACTTCAGAGCTGAGACCAGAGAAGCACAGCCTTCCTCTGTGACTAGACAGCCTGACAGCCTGTAAAGAGTAAAATTATATTAAAACCACACTGCTATTCTTTGGTGGTGAAAAATGTGGCAGTACATTATTTAAACATTTTCAGATATATCAGTGTCCTGAAACCTGCCATATCTATTCATAAATGGATTTATCATTATTAGAAAAAACAAATTATCAAAGTATTGCTTGTAGAGAGAAAAATATAATATATTTAAAACCACACTGCTATTCTTTGGTTTGAGTAATTTACTTTCTAAGTGGGTAGATAACATGTTTCTAAACACTACTAAATTAATCCTGATGATGACATGATTAAGAAAAATCATGAATGAATCATGAATAATAATGAATGAGAAAGTTACAGAGGCTACAACAAAACATGCTAACCTCTCACCATTAACCTCAAATAAAAGGTGACATTCTGTACTGTCACCTAATATGAAACATTATATCTCAAATCCAAATAGCTGGAGCATAGCACCAAATGTAAAACTGTAAGCTTCACTGTCCAAACACATATGGTGTGGACTATGTGTGCCTGGTAAACACATGTGGATCTGGTGAACAGTTATCACTTGTTGACCAACTACAGGAATACTGACCTCAGAGTCTCCAGTTTACAGTGGGGATCCCCCAGTCCAGCAGAGAGCAGCTTCACTCCTGAATCCTTCAGGTCATTGTTACTCAGATCCAACTCTCTCAGGTGTGAGGGGTTTGACTTCAGAGCTGAGACCAGAGAAGCACAGCCTTCCTCTGTGACTAGACAGCCTGACAGCCTGCAGAGTCAAATCATATTAAAACCACACTGCTATTCTTTGGTGGTCAAAATAGAGTGGCAATATATTTTTTCAACATATTCAGATATACCAGTGTCCTGAAACCTGCCATTTATATATTATTATTAGAATATAGGTGACAGTATATAATGTCACCTTTTATTTGAGGGTATTTTAATACATATCTGTTTCACCGTTTAGAAATGAAAGGACTTTATGTATCTAGTCCCCCTATTTGAAGAAGTCATAAGTAGTCTGACCAATTCACTTATAGTGTATTAAAGTAGTCAAAAGTTGAGTATTTGGTCCCAAACTCGTTGGTTGCATTTGCAGTTTGTTTTGGTTGTGTTTTGGGTTATGTTTTGCCCAATAGTAACTGAATGGTGGATGATGACTGGAGTAATTTTCTGTCTAAGTGAGTAGATAACATGTTTCTAAACACTACTAAATTAATCCTAATGATGCCTTGATTAATACAAATAATGAATGAATCATGAATAATTATGAATGAGAAAGTTACAGAGGCTACAACAAAACATGCTAACCTCTCACCATTACCAATAACAGAGGGGGTATGATCCTTGTTCCTCTGTAACTTTCTCATTCATCATCATTCACAATTCATTCATGATTATTCATAATCATGGTAGCATCCACATGAATGTAGAAGTGTTCAGAAACATCTTCTATTCTTACTGACAATACAAGTGAAGTGACTCCAAAATGACAGGACATTATTCACCATTCAGTTTCTATTTGGAAAAACATCATCCAAAACACAACCAAGACAAACTGCAAATGTATTCAACAAGTTTGTAGAATCCCAGGCTTGATGTAATCACTGTGGGTAAGGAATATGGGACCAAATACTAAACGTATGATTACTTTAATACAATATAAGTGAATATGTCCAAATTATTACGACTTTTTCAAATGGGAGAACTAGACACATAAAGTGCTTTCATTTCTAAACAGTAACACAGATATGTATGAATGCCTTCAAATAAAAGGTGACATTATATACTGTCACCTAATATGAAACATTCTATCTCAAATCCAAAATGCTGGAGCATAGCACCAAATGTAAAACTGTAAGTATTACTGTCCAAACACATATGGTGTGGACTATGTGTGCCTGGTAAACACATGTGGATCTGGTGAACAGTTATCACTTGTTGACCAACTACAGGAATACTGACCTCAGAGTCTCCAGTTTACAGTGTGGATCCTCCAGTCCAGCAGAGAGCAGTCTGACTCCTGAGTCTCCTGGGTGATTGTAGCTCAGGTCCAGCTCTCTCAGGTGTGAGGGGTTTGACTTCAGAGCTGAGACCAGAGAAGCACAGCCTCCCTCTGTGACTAGACAGCCTGACAGCCTGCAAGAATAAAATCCTATTAAAATCACACTGCTCTATGTTTGTTCAACATTTTCAGATACATCAGAGTCCTGAAACCTGGAATATCTATTCATATATGTATATACAGTTGAAGTCGGAAGTTTACATACACCTTAACCAAATACATTCAAACTCAGTTTTTCATCATTCCTGACATTTAATCATAGTAAAGATTCCCTGTCTTAGGTCAGTTAGGATCACCACATTATTTTAAGAATGTGAAATATCAGAATAATAGTAGAGAGCATGATTTATTTAAGCTTTTATTTCTTTCATCACATTCCCAGTGGGTCAGAAGTTTACATACACTCAATTAGTATTTGGTAACATTATCTTTAAATTTTTTAACTTGGGTCAAATGTTTCGGGTAGCCTTCCACAAGCTTCCCACAATAAGTTGGGTGAATTTTGGCCCATTCCTCCTGACAGAGCTGCTGTAACTGAGTCAGGTTTGCAGGCCTCCTTACTCGCACATGCTTTTTCAGTTCTGCCCACACATTTTCTATAGGATTGAGGTCAGGGCTTTGTGATGGCCATTCCAATACCTTGACTTTGTTGTCCTTAAGCCATTTAGCCACAACTTTGGAAGTATGCTTGGGGTCATTTTCCATTTGGAAGACCCATTTGCGACCAAGCTTTAACTTCCTGACTAATGTCTTGAGATGTTGCTTCAATATATCCACATAATATTTTCCTTCCTCATGATGCCATTTATTTTGTGAAGTGCACCAGTCCCTCCTGCAGCAAAGCACCCCCACAGCATGATGCTGCCACCCCTGTGCTTCATGGTTGGGATGGTGTTCTTCGGCTTGCAAGCATCCCCCTTTTTCCTCCAAACATAACAATGGTCATTATGGCCAAACAGTTATATTTTTGTTTCATCAGACCAGAGGACATTTCTCAGAAAAGTACGATCTTTGTCCCAATGTGCAGTTGCAAACCGTAGTCTGGCTTTTTTATGGCGGTTTTGGACGATTGGCTTCTTCCTTGCTGAGCAGCCTTTCAGGTTATGTCGATATAGGACTTGTTTTACTGTGGATATAGATACATTTATACATGTTTATATAGGCCTCCTGTACCTCAGTTGGTAGAGCATGGCGCTTGCAACGCCAGGGTTGTGGGTTCGATTCCCACGGGCACCAGTATGAAAAATGTATGCACTCACTAACTGTAAGTCGCTCTGGATATTAGCGTCTGCTAAAATGTAAATATAGGACTTGTTTTACTGTGGAAATAGATACTTTTGTACCTGTTTCCTCCAGCATCTTCACAAGGTTCTTTGCTGTTGTTCTGGGATTTATTTGCACTTTTCGCACCAAAGTACGTTAATCTCTAGGAGACAGAACACATCTCCTTCCTGAGCAGTATGACGGCAGCGTGGTCCCATGGTGTTAATACTTGCGTACTATTGTTTTTACAGATGAACGTGGTACCTTCAGGCGTTTGGAAATTGCTCCCAAGGATGAGCCAGACTTGTGGAGGTCTACAATTCTATTTCTGAGGTCTTTGCTGATTTCCTTTGATTTTCCCATGATGTCAAGCAAAGAGGCACTGAGGTTGAAGGTAGGCCTTGAAATACATCCACAGGTACACCTCCAATTTACTCAAATGATGTCAATTAACCTATCAGAAGCTTCTAAAGCCATGACATCATTTTCTGGAATTTTCCAAGCTGTTTAAAGGCACAGTCAACTTAGTGTATGTAAACTTCTGACCCACTGGAATTGTGATGAAGTGAATTATAAGTGAAATAATCTGTCTGTAAACAACTGTTGGAAAAATTACTTGTGTCATGCACAAAGTAGATGTCCTAACCGACTTGCCAACACTAAAGTTTGTTAACAAGACATTTGTGAAGTGGTTGAAAAACTAGTTTTAATGACTCCAACCTAAGTGTATGTTAAATTCCGACTTCAACTGTATACTCTACCAGTCAAAAATTTTAACACACCTACTCATTCAAATGTATTTTTTACATTTAAAACTAATTTTTACATTGTAGAAGAAAGAGACTTGCTTTGGCCAAGAAACATGAGCAATGGACATTAGACCGGTGGAAATCTGTCCTTTGGTCTGATGAGTCCAAATTTGAGATTTTTGGTTCCAACCGCCATGTCTTTGTGAGACGCAGAGTAGCTGAACGGATGATCTCTGCATGTGTGGTACCCACCATGAAGCATGGAGGAGGAGGTGTAATGGTGTGGGGGTGCTTTGCTGGTGACACTGTCTGTGAATTATTTAGAATTCAAGGCACACTTAACCAGCATGGCTACAACAGCATTCTGCAGCGATACGCCATGCCATCTGGTTTGCGCTTAGTGGGACTATCATTTGTTTTTCAACAGGACAATGACCCAACACACCTCCAGGCTGTGTAAGGGCTATCTGACCAAGGAGAGTGATGGAGTGCTGCATCAGATGACCTGGCCTCCACAATCACCCGACCTCAACCCAATTGAGATGGTTTGGGATGAGTTGGAACGCAGAGTGAAGGAAAAGCAGCCAACAAGTGCTCAGCATATGTGGGAACTCTTTCAAGACCGTTGGAAAAGCATTCCAGGTGAAGCTGGTTGAGAGAATGTCAAGAGTGTGCAAAGCTGTCATCAAGGCAAAGGGTGGCTATTTGAAGAATCTCAAATATAAAACATATTTTAATTTGTTTAACACTTCTTTGGTTACTACATGATTCCATATGTGTTATTTCAAAGTTTTGATGTCTTCACTATTATTCTACAATGTAAAAAATAGGAAAAATAAAGAAAAACCCTTGAATGAGTATGTGTGTCCAAACGTTTGACTGGTACTGTATATAAATGAATGAATGTATAATTATTAAAGTAGATAACATGTTTCTAAACACTACTAAATTAATCATTGCATGTGTGTGTGTCTCCAGTGTGTGTGTGTATGTGTGTGTGTGTCCATTGTGTGTTTGTGTGTGTGTCTAGTGTGTGTGTGTCCAGTGTGTGTGTGTGTATAGTGTGGGTGTCCTGTGTGTGTGTGTGTCCAGTGTGTGTCCAGTGTGTGTGTATTCATTGAGTGATACAGGAATACTGACCTCAGTGTCTCCAATTTACAGTGGGTATTCCCCAGTCCAGCAGAGAGCAGCTTCACTCCTGAATCCTTCAGGTCATTGTTACTCAGTTCCAGCTCTCTCAGGTGTGAGGGGTTTGACTTCAGAGCTGAGACCAGAGAAGCACAGCCTTCCTCTGTGACTAGACAGCCTGACAGCCTGTAAAGAGTAAAATTATATTAAAACCACACTGCTATTCTTTGGTGGTGAAAAATGTGGCAGTACATTATTTAAACATTTTCAGATATATCAGTGTCCTGAAACCTGCCATATCTATTCATAAATGGATTTATCATTATTAGAAAAAACAAATTATCAAAGTATTGCTTGTAGAGAGAAAAATATAATATATTTAAAACCACACTGCTATTCTTTGGTTTGAGTAATTTACTTTCTAAGTGGGTAGATAACATGTTTCTAAACACTACTAAATTAATCCTGATGATGACATGATTAAGAAAAATCATGAATGAATCATGAATAATAATGAATGAGAAAGTTACAGAGGCTACAACAAAACATGCTAACCTCTCACCATTAACCTCAAATAAAAGGTGACATTCTGTACTGTCACCTAATATGAAACATTATATCTCAAATCCAAATAGCTGGAGCATAGCACCAAATGTAAAACTGTAAGCTTCACTGTCCAAACACATATGGTGTGGACTATGTGTGCCTGGTAAACACATGTGGATCTGGTGAACAGTTATCACTTGTTGACCAACTACAGGAATACTGACCTCAGAGTCTCCAGTTTACAGTGGGGATTCCCCAGTCCAGCAGAGAGCAGCTTCACTCCTGAATCCTTCAGGTCATTGTTACTCAGATCCAGCTCTCTCAGGTGTGAGGGGTTTGACTTCAGAGCTGAGACCAGAAAAACACAGCCTTCCTCTGTGACTCCACAGCCTGACAGCCTGCAAAGAGATCATCATGATTTCACAAACACACTGTTAATTTAACACCAGTAGTGTAGAAGGACAATGGCAGAATCATTTGGTTTATTCTCTTAAACAACATATAGATTCATCTTCCGTCTCCTAGAATTGTATGGTCATATTGTTATACAAATGTGAACACCACTGCACTGATTCAGTAAGTTTTTCAATATAATATAATATATTATATACATATTATAATATATATTTTTCTCTAAACTGAATATTTCTTCCTGATGATTAGTACTTAAATGTCATTTTATGTACTCACAGAGCAGCTCTGGAGGCTTTGACCACTGGCAGCAGCCTCAGAAGACCTTCCTCTGATCTGGAGTATTTCTTCAGGTCAAACACATCCAGCTCCTTTTCTGAAGTCAGCAACACAAAGACCAGAGCTGACCACTGTGCAGGTGACAGTTTGGCTTCTGAGAGACTTCCTGAGCTCAGGTAGCTTTGGATCTCCTCCACTAGAGAATGGTCCTTCAGTTCATTCAGACAGTGGAACAGATTGATGCACCTCTCTGGAGAGGGATTCTCCCTGATCTTCTCCTTGATGTACTTGACTGTTTCTTCATGGCTCTGTGAGCTGAGTCTTGTCTTTGTCAGTAGACCTCGTAAGTGCTTCTGATTGGACTCCAGTGAGAGGCCCAGAAGGAAGCGGAGGAACAGGTCCAGGTTTCCCGTCTCACTTTGTAAGGCTTTATCCACAGCACTCTTGTAGAATGTCACTTCAGGCTTGTCTCTGAACAGTGCAAAAAAGTTCCTGGTTGATTGAGGATTTGCCATTAGATTCTCATTGTTGTTGATGAATGAGAGGAACACATATACAGCAGCCAGAAACTCCTGAATGCTCAGATGCACGAAGCAGTACACCTTCTCCTGGTACAGCACACATTCCTCTGTAAAGAGCTGTGTGCACAATCCTGAGTACACTGAGGCTTCATTGACATCAATGCCAGCCTCTTTCAGGTCTTCTTCATAGAAAATCAGATTGCCATTCACAAGCTGTTGAAAAGCCAGTTTTCCCAGTGAGAGAATGATATCTTTATTCCAGTGTGAACCTGTCTCTTCTTTCCCAAGATACTTTTCATTCTTCTGTTTGGTATGAAACTCCACAAGGTGTGAGTACATCTCAGTCAGAGTCTTGGGCATCTCTTCTCTCTTATGTTTCAGCATGTGTTCAAGGACTGTTGCAGAAATCCAACAGAAGACTGGAATGTGGCACATGATGTGGAGGCTCCTTGATGTCTTTATGTGTGAGATGATTCTGCTGGCCAGGTCCTCATCACTGAATCTCTTCCTGAAGTACTCCTCCTTCTGTGGGTCATTGAACCCTCGTACCTCTGTCACCTGGTCAACACACCCTGAAGGGATCTGATTGGCTGCTGCAGGTCGGGTAGTTATCCAGAGGAGAGCAGAGGGAAGCAGATTTCCCCTGATGAGATTTGTCAGCAGAACATCTACTGAGGTTGACTCTGTGACGTCACAACAGATCTTGTTCTTCTCGAAGTCTAGGGGCAGTCGGCACTCATCCAGACCATCAAAGATGAACAGAACTTTGTACTTGTCGTAGTTGGAGATTCTTGATTCTTTGGTTTCCATTGAGAAGTGATTGATTAGTTCAATCAAAGTATGTTTTTCCTTTTTCATCAAATTCAGCTCCCGAAAAGGGAATGAAAATACAAATTGGACATCCTGATTTGCTTTACCTTCAGCCCAGTCCAGAAAAAACTTCTGCACAGAGACTGTTTTTCCAATGCCAGCGACTCCCTTTGTCAGCACAGTTCTGATAACTTTGTCTTGTCCAGTTAAGGGTTTGAAGATGTCGTTACATTTGATTGCAGTCTCTGGTGTTGCTTGTTTCCTGGTTGTTGTCTCAATCTGTCTCAGCTCATGTTCATTATTGACCTCTCCTGTTCCACCCTCTGTGATGTAGAGCTCTGTGTAGATCTTATTGAGAAGTGTTTGGTTTCCATGTTTAGCGATCCCCTCAAATACACATTGAAACTTCTTCTTTAGATTAGATTTGAGTTCACGTTGGCAAATCACAGCAAGCTCATCTGAATGAAGAAATAACACAGAGGATATTAATATTACGTCTGTTTTAGTGCCTACAGTATTCTAGGACCGTTATAAATGTTTTAATTATAATCATTTCTTCGCTTAACTGACTGTATAAATGTGTATATGTTTTCATAATGCATTACAGACTGCTGTGACTGATTTATATAATTATTGGTATTCTCTCTCTCTCTCTCTCTCTCTCTCTCTCTCTCTCTCTCTCTCTCTCTCTCTCTCTCTCTCTGTCTAAATTAATCAAAACAACACATCCCTTCTGCTACTTGATGAGGTCACTAGGTGTTGTGTTAAGGCTGCTACAATATCATTTAGTTACACAGCTACTTTAGCTGTACTTTAGCTACAGCTTTTAAATGTTCTAAAACAGCATTCAACATGAGGCAGACAGCTCTTACTTTTCTCCAGTGTGTCAGCAAGCTCCGTCTGGTTCATTTTCCTCAGGACGTGCAGTGTGATCTTCAGAGCCCCCTCTCTGGCACTGCTCTCCTGCTTCTCATCTTCAGCATCCACCACTTCCTTATCCTGCTTCTGACTCTCAAAGCCTTCTGGGAGTTCTGGACTAAGAATCCTCTTGAACATCTTCAGCTCGTTCTTTACAAATGTCATAATATTCTCTTCAAGCAACTGAAATAAATCAAGTAAATAAGTTAAGCAAGAGAAGAAATGCTTTCTCATTAACACATGAATGAATGATTGACAGATCAACTTTACTTGAGGTAAACAAAAACAAATGTACATAACAGGACCACATACACTGAATATGGAGGCCAGGTCTGTTTGATGACTCTGGGAAGACTGACCACTGAGAATCTCTGACTCTGATCTCTCCTGTTGGTTTCTGTGGACAAAACATCAGATTACATATCCTCATCCAGGGAGTACACTCACACACACACACAAACACACAAACACACACACACACACACACACACACACACACACACACACACACACACACACACACACACACACACACAGTTTAATATTGTTTCAGGACCATGAAAATGGAAAAAAGGTTTAGCCTATGGATTATGAAAACAACAAAAATAAATGGGAAAATGGGAGAGGAGAAATGACTAGAGACAGTGTTGTTTAACTCACTGACCATGACCCATGAGTTCTTCTTACCTTTGTTCAGTAGAAAAGTCTCCCTCTCTGAAGTTTATAGGTTTACCCATAGACTTGTCACTCTTCATGGACACACAGCTGGGTACAGGGGAGGCTGGTCTCTCCTGCTTGATTGGGCTTCAACATAACAGAGACAAACATTACGTCTCTCATCTACTCTGAGCTCAGATGGGGAAACATAAGAAGAGTTTAATTCCAAAACGCTATATATCCATATTCAGAAATGTTCGTAAATTAGCTTCTATTGTTTAAATAAATCATCAAACCACTACAAGGCTTTATAAAGGTGTCTAAAGTGTGTAATTTCCACTTTAAAATGTCAAGACTTGATTTTCCCTGATGAAAAATGTATGAACCCCTACAGAAAATATCCCTTAATTATAATCCACCTAAAAATACACATTTGCTATTGCTGCAGGATTATGTTTCTGCTGTGAGAAACTGGGTCAAATTAAGATATGGCATCTGTAAATGCATTCATCTTAAGGTAGCTAGGTGAGACGACCACGTATCACAGTCAAATATACAGGATAGGAACATTACATTCCAGCTAAACAATGGTTTTAAATCACATCTCAAATCTACAATAGTTACATTGAAGGTACCTATTAGTAATCATTTCTGATGAAAAATCACCTATATAGCATTTTCTAATATAAATTATTAAACAATATTTTCAGCTCACCTCTTAGTTTTGGTGTCATGTTCCCCAGAGAGACTCATTTTAGAGGCAGGGACCCCTTCCTCTCTCTCCCCAGAGAGACTCATTTTAGAGTCAGGGCCCCCCTCCTCTCTCTCCCCAGAGAGACTCATTTTAGACCACTGACCCCTAAACAGAGATGCAGCATGTTGGTTGTGGTGAACACAGTGACAACTCAATCTAGAATGTCAATTGTTCTCTTTTATTCATTATCTCTCAGAAATAAAACATTAACTAACAGACACATCCAAACAGTCAGGTGATTTAATGCAATGACTTTTTCTAGCCCAATGACTACTCAAAACCCACCAACAAGGCCTGAAAACTAGGCCAAAACATAGCCCCTGATAGGCCTACATCTTATTTCAGACAGCCTCCAGTAGCCTGGGCAAGATGTAGGCAAGATGTAAGCTGAATGATTTAGCAGCTTGCTTAGTTCAAATTGACAGATTAATTTATTTAACATGAACAGCAAGACGATGTTGAGGTAGGAAGTGCTTCTGTTACCAAGTAACCTGCTGGAATAGGCTACTGATTATGGGGTCATAATTTCAATCAATGAATCAAATATTAATAATATGGATATGAACTGAATAGGCCTATGCTTGTCAACAACAGCCAGGTTATATTTATTTGTTTACCTGTAGCTCTCTCTCTCTCTCTCTCTCTCTCTCTCTCTCTCTCTCTCTCTCTCTCTCTCTCTCTCTCTCTCTCTCTCTCTCTCTCTCTCTCTCTCTCTCTCTCTCTCTCTCTCTCTCTCTCTCTCTCTCTCTCTCTCTCTCTCTCTCTCTCTCTCTCTCTCTCTCTCTCTCTCTCTCTCTCTCTCCCCACACACACACACACACACACACATACACACACACACACACACACATCTGCTGTCTCAACCTCTGAATGATCGACTATGAAAAGGCAACTGACATTTACTCCTGAGATGCTGACCTGTTGCAACCTCTATAACCACAGTGATTATTATTTGACCCTGTTGGTCATCTATGAACATTTGAACATCTTGAAGAACGATCTGGCCTTAATGGCCATGTACTGTTATAATCTCCCCCCAGCACAGCCAGAAGAGGACTGGCCACACCTCAGAGCCTGGTTCCTCTCTAGATTTCTTCCTAGGTTCCTGCTTTTCTAGGGAGTTTTTCCTAGCCACAGTGCTTCAACATCCGAACATGCGCTGTTCGGCACGAGACGACCGTTAGAGCCAATGACCTTCAAATCAAATTGTATTTCTCACATGCACTGAATACAACAGCTGTACACTTTACCGTGAAATGCTTACTGACAAGCCCTTTCCCAACAATGCAGTTAAAAAGTAAGAAAAATTTGCTAAAAAGGAAATAGTAACATAATGATATAACAATAATGAGGCTATAAGGAGTAACATTACTGAGTCAATGTGCAGGGGTACCAGGTAGTTGAGGTAATAACTAGACTATATACAAGGAGTACCAGTACTGAGTCAATGTGCAGGGGTACCAGGCAGTTGAGGTAATAACTAGACTATATACAAGGAGTACCAGTACTGAGTCAATGTGCAGGGGTACCAGGTAGTTGAGGTAATAACTAGACTATATACAAGGAGTACCAGTACTGAGTCAATGTGCAGGGGTACCAGGTAGTTGAGGTAATATGTACATGTCGGTAAGGGTAAAAGTGACTAGGCAATCAGGATAGAGATTACATCTCCTCATCCAGGGAGTGCACACACACACACACACACACACACACAGGGAATGTTGTGTTAGTTTAATATTGTTTCAGGACTATGAAAATGGAAAAAAGGATTAGCCTATGGATTATGAAAACAACAAAAATAAATGGTAAAATGTGAGAGGAGAAATGACTAGAGACAGTGTTGTTAAACTCACTGACCATGACCCATGAGTTCTTCTTACCTTTGTTCAGTAGAAAAGTCTCCCTCTCTAAAGGTCATAGGTAGATGCATAGACCAGTCACTCTTCATGGACACACAGCTGGGTACAGGGGAGGCTGGTCTCTCCTGCTTGATTGGACTTCAACACAACAGAGACAAACATTACATCTCTCATCTACTCTGAGCTCAGATGGGGAAACATGAGAAGAGTTTTATTCCAAAACGCTATATATCCATAGTCAGAAATGTTCGTAAATCAGCTTCTATTGTTTAAAGAAATTATCAAATAAATGGCTGTGTTTTCTCACTAGCTAATCATGGCATGGTGTTGTTCAATGACAGACATGTGTTTGTTTATAATCTATCACTTAATGGCTTCATTTCAGAGAGACAAATGTTTTTTTTGCATTTTCTGTTTGGGGTTTTAGACTGGGTTTCTATATAAGCACTTTGTGACAACTGCTGATGTAGAAACTGTCTTCTGGGAATACATATGAAGCAGACCAGGCCAGGGTTTGGGGTTTGAGAAGTCAATGAGAGGTAAAAATTACTTCCTTATTTGTTCATTTAGAAAATGTTCTGTCTTAAGTAGTTTAACAAACTGACACATTTTCATGTTAGTCAAAAACAACTTTATATCGAAGGAGTGCCTTTGATTTGACGGCCTGCACATGTGCAGTTCAGCACAAGACGACCATTAGACCCAATCAATTAACATTAATTGAGTCACCTCTGGTCGAGAAACATTTATTTTCCTAGTACATTCATTGTCAGATTCATCAACCAGCAGCGAGCACTCTGCCTTCTCGAACAAGTAGCCAACTCAGCCCCGATAAAAAGCTTGTGCCGTCAGTGGCAGTGAGTACTCTTCCTTCTAGCGCTAGCGAGGGGAATGTTGAGGTACATTTGCATGATGTAATTTATTGGCGGGCTGGAAGATGCACTCTTGTCTTATCTATTCCGAGGTTGTTTACTCCCAATATCAGATATCAAGATCATTTTTTATAATACATGAATACTAGGGTTGAGGTTAAAGCATCTGACTAGTGATTATTTACCCTGCGTTCAACACCTGCTATAGTCACTATTTAATTGCTCTTCCAAAAGCATCACAGGCCTAATACGAGATATATAGCTAACTAAAGTAATGAGTGACCATCTTAGAAAATCATGGGACATATAGTCTTTTGTTGCATGCTATTTTATGTTAATCATATTGCTGCTTGTAGCCTATAACTGATGCTTCGTGGTCATATGCTGCCATCTATTGGAAATATTTAGCTAATAAAAGTTATTAATTCACGTACAGACATTGGTGAGGCAGCTGAGAAATAAAGTGTATTTTTCTTGTTAATTCCTTAGATCAGTCTCAAACCTGCCCCACCTATCCCACGCCAATTGCTGGAATTTCACATAGAGGTTACTAGGTCACCCAGTTCAAACAACTTTTGAAAAATCAAACTAATGTGGCTTATTTATCAAGTGTTCTGCCTTGCAATATTACATATAATAAAATAACTAATAACAAAATAAAACAGCAAAACGCTTGACAGCTTTTCATTAACAAAATATTCAAAATGCTATTTCGCACTATAATTGTATTTACTGAGATAATATTATTACTAAAATAGTTTCTAAAAGTGTTCTAGGCTACCCTACCCTAGAATTAGGGTTATGGCTAAAATAGGTTATACCTAGGGTTAGGGGTTAGGGTTAAGGATAAAATAGAATTAGGATTAAGGGTTAAGGATAAAATCGGTTATACATATGGTTAGAGTTTCTGCTGATGTAAAAAGGGCTTTAAAAATACATTTGATTGATTGATTGATTTTAAGGCAAAAAAAACAGAAGGGGTTATATCTGTCTTGCTCCTCCCTGTGGCCGTATGTGGGTACTACATACCTCATTCACGACACCTGCTAGGCTCATAATCTGAGGTAGCAACTGTGTCAGATCTACAAATCAATTACCTAGACCACCCAATTAGACAACAATCACCCCATTATACCCATTTGGTTTGCAACTCAGGGAACCTGCGCAGCATTCGCTCAATTCGATGCCTCTGAACAAAGATTTCTATGCATATCAATTTACCCAGCAGCCATTTAGAAACAACAAATCATCAAAGAAAAATTGTTATTTCTTAATAAATAATATTCTGGCAGTTTAAATCGGCCACATCTTGAAAAAGAGGACAGGGACATGCATTTTGTTTAGATTGTACACTTTTTTCTTAAAACAAATATGGTAAACCATGACCAGAAAATGTTTAATGTTTGATGGGCTTTGGGCTGGGAATAGAAAGTTCTGAATGCGAGTCGGTGTCACGGAGCTCAATAGCACTAATAGGACTGGTAGGGTAAAAAATGACCTAAAATAAGGCCTGTTGTTTCGTGATTACTTCATAACCAGGGACAGAAGGTAATATTATGTAACTGGGCTCCATGGCGGATGCAATGATCTAGTTTTTATCAGGAAAATTCGTTTCTAAAAATAATATTCTAAAGTTGATGTAGTGGTAGCTAGGATAACTAGGATGCTGCTGGTAGAGTAGCTAGCTTAGCTAGCTGTACCGACTAGCTTGGCTAACTAGCAGGTCGTTCGTCTGTCCCTCGAGGATGATGACGAATCCCGTGAACCACAAAATTAAACAAGGATAGCGAGTGAAAAGGATCTGGCTACACTCATACTGTCACTGACCATTAAGCAAAAAGCAAATTGAACAATAAACTTTGGCGTCTCAACACTGTATCGAACTCCGTCGTTATTCCCCAAGATCACCTCACCTTGCTTGGCGCCAAACCGTACGTGGACGTGAACAGTTCCATAATGAGGACATGAGCAGTGCAACACAATAAACTAAACCCAGTCTTTACAGTGGCTTACATTTGTAATATGCCTTTTTAAAATTATGTCAAACAGACATTCTACGTTTTTTTTATAACAATATTTTGAGATCTGGGCCCATATCCACAAAGTGTCTCAGAGTAGAACATTGGTCGTATAAGTGCTGAGAATAAAGACATTTTACTCTTATGGGTATAAATTAAAGCTATGCATGAAGCCTCTAGTCCCACCTAGTCGGCAGATATTTAGGACACCTCATGAGCTGTCCTAACCAGTTAAGAGTTAACAGCAGGTGTCTTGATAATACTATAGAATAATGCAGCGAGTCAGTGGTTCCTGCACCACATGTAATTGCTTTGGAGTAGTTAAAATAATATTTCTATATTTCTATATGATCAATCCACAAATAATATAGACCTACATGCAACAGTATGTCTTGTGCTTTTGGCAATGATTTATGTATAATAATTATGTATAAGTGATACCATGTATGTCTTCATACCATTTTGTCTTCATTTTGGCAGATGAACTCATGCTTATTTCTTAAGATTGACTCAGGTTTTCGCCCAGCGGCTAAGGAGTTGGAGCAGTGGCAGGAGTTGGACCTATGGCAGAAAGGTGGCTGGTTCAAATCCCGGGCCGGGTGCTGGAAAAAACGGGCGGGCTTGATCTGACCACTGGAGGGCTGCTGGGTTCACATCCTCAAAACATTCACCTTTCGTTGATCAGAACTCTAGAGGTTCTTCTTCACTGAACCCAAAAATATATCGAACTTTTAGCGGTTCCATATATTAAGGAAGTGATAGAAGCCTTTTTGGTTCTATAAGGAACCTTCTTTTCTAAGTGTATAATAAACACGTTTTTCTTTTGATTATTTAATTACCTACATCATGTTATTTCAAGTTATCACTTTGGAGCGCAATATCACGTTGTTAAAAAATATTCCTAAATTGGCCATGGCTATAAATTGGGCAATTGAAGGCATCTAGGGAGAAATACTGTATGTGTTAGATGAAAATGAACATTGTATGCAACGTTGTAGGCAACATTATTGGCAAGGGACTTGATGCCTACTATGTCAAAGCTATTTAGAGTTGTTAAACGGGTGTGAAGAGTGTGTTGGTATAACGGTAATATTGTAAAAATTCCGCTTGTAACAACCATCAGAATTGGTTAAAGAAATATGCATTCCATTATATTAGGCAATAATGAAGAGTAGGCAAAGTGGTCGTGTCGTATTAAAATTCTATCAAATGTCTTCCATTGCAACGAGTCCAGTCAGGGTGCTGCAGAACCCCTGCAGTACCTCCGCTGACCCCGGATTGAGAACTCCTGATTTAGCAGATGATCTTATCCAGAGCGATTTACAGTAAGTGCATTCATCTTAAAATAGCTATTTATTTTGTAAATAAACGTAATAAATTCTTCATAAAATTGTCATCTCACCTCTTAGCTTTGGTGTCATGTTCCCCAGAGAGATGTATTTTAGAGGCAGGGCCCCCCTCCTCTCTCTCCCCAGAGAGACTCATTTTAGAGGCAGGGACCCCCTCCTCTCTCTCTCCAGAGAGACTCATTTTAGACCACTGACCCCTAAACAGAGATGCAGCATGTTGGTTGTGGTGAACACAGTGACAACTCATTCTAGAATGTCAATTGTTCTCTTTTACTCATGATCTCTTAGAAATGAAACATTTACTAACAGACACATCCAAACAGTCGGGTGATTTAATTTAATCACATGAACATTGTTACGTTCCTCAACAAGAAATAAAACATTGTCTCTCAAACAGAAGAAGGAACTAACAAAGAGTCACTAACAACAACCAAAACGAAACAGGTGGTTTTAGGAGGGGTTCTGAAAGACACTCATGGGGGTGTCCACTAGTGATGGGAATCAGAGGCTTTCTGAACGCTTTGGGGCTTTCACCAAATTGTGCCGAAAATGCCATTGATAGATTTGAGTGCTAATAAACAACATTTAGTTAGAATGTGGGGTTCGCTTTTTGCCTCTAGGTTCACTATGTTTTCAAAAACGATGCATATGTGGTATTATTTAGGATACTAAAGACAGAATATTATTATAGGCTACACTAAATAAAACACATTATTTAAACAACAATGGGAAGATAGTGTGGTTTCACAGAAAATAATTGTTCAACCATAGCAGGGATTCAATCTTGTGCCTATGTTGATGTCTGATCCAAATCCCCGTCCCTACCTGCTGAGCTACCATTCAGGGGCTACAAACTGGAAGACATCAAACTAAATGTGTAAATAAGGTGTCCAGTAGAGGTCAGTGTTTGGAAAATACTTTGCTTTGAAAAAAGCACCGGCACCAGGGAGAAATCAGAGAGATCTCTCGCATTTTGCAACACATGGTTCCAAAAAGCATGAGCTCAAATGAAGCTTCGGACGTCATTGATCATGTGATAATGTTACTTCGATACTATCCATGTGTCACGGTCGTTGACACATGATGCGGACCAAGGCGCAGCGTGATAAGCGTACATTCTTTTAATGAGTACACACGAACAAAACAATAAACGATACGTGAAGTCCTAGGGTTAAACACAAACCTTACGGATCAAGATCCCACAATGAACTAGTGCAAACAGGCTGCCTAAGTATGGTCCCCAATCAGAGACAACGAGAATCAGCTGCCTCTGATTGGGAACCACCCTGGCCAACATAGATCTAAATGATCTAGAACAAAACATAGACACCCTGGCTCAACTTAAAAGAGTCCCCAGAGCCAGGGCGTGACAGTACCCCCCCCCCCCCCCCTCCCCCCCAAAGGCGCGGACTACGACCGCGCCAACCAAAACCAACAGGGAAGGGGCCGGATGGGCATTCCGCCTCGGAGGCGGATCCGGCTCCGGGCGTGACCCCAACTCCCTCTCTAACCCCCCAAAGTGCCCCTGGTCCGGTCTGGCCCTGCTGGCCGGAGCTGGACTGAACACTGGTGGAGCGGATTGCTCTAGCTCCGGAGTGGAGCAGCTGACCGGTGCCGGACCAGGCACCGGTGAAACAGGCACGGGCTGTGCCGGACTGACGACGCGCACCACTGGCTGTGGTGTGCATCGTCAGCCCGGTCCGGCCTGTTCCTGCTCCCCGCACCAAGCCAGGGGTGCGCGTCGTCAGCCTGGTCCGGCCCATTCCTGCTCCCCGCACCAAGCCTGTGGTGCGCGTCGTCAGTCCGGCACAGCCCGTGCCCGTTTCAGGTACCGGTCAGCTGCTCCACATCGGAGCCCAAGCAATCCGCTCCACCGATGTCCAGTCCAGCTCCAGCCAGCGGGGCCAGACCGGACCAGGGGCGCTACGGGGTGATGTTGGAGGGTGGTGGTCAAGCCCGGAGCCGGAACCGACTCCGAGGGGGAATGCCCACCCGGCCCTCTCCTGTTCGGTTTATGTTTTGGCGCGGTCGCACGCGCCTTTGGGGGGGGGGGTACTGTCACGCCCTGGCTCTGGGACTCTGTTATGTTGAGCCAGGGTGTGTAGTGTCTATGTTGTATTTTGTTCTAGGTTTATTATCTAGCTCATTTGTTTATATGTTGGCCGGTGTGGTTCTCAATCAGAGGCAATGTGAATCAGCTGTTGCTTGTTGTCTCTGATTGAGAACCATACTTAGGCAGCCTGTTTGGCACAGTATTTCGTGGGATCTTGTTCCGTGTTGGTTTTGTGTTGTAAACCAAGGACTTCACGTTTCGTTTTGTTGTTTTTGTTCGTGTGGTGGAATATAATAAAAGAATGTATTCATATTAAGCTGCGCATTGGTCCACTTCCTTCGACGATCGTGACACCATGGCAGCGTTTCAAACACTTAAAAGACTCCCTCTCCCCTCAGCCCTCAAGTTAAGTGGACACTTCTGATGACGTATCATGATGTGTGATGAGTGGACACTTCTGATGACGTATCATGACGTATGATGAGTGGACACTTCTGATGACGTATCATGACGTATGATGAGTGGACACTTCTGATGACGTATCATGACGTATGATGAGTGGACACTTCTGATGACGTATCATGGTGTATGATGAGTGGACACTTGCAGGGCAAAGGGTGAGGGAAGAATGAATGAATTTTAAATGGACCGTCCTTGTCCAGAAATGTGTCACTGTTGTCCCACTGTTGTGTTTTCAGTCATCATAGCTACCGTTCTCTCTGCGTGTTGCGTGGGAAATGCATGTTACAGCTTCAGCCGTTGTAGGAAAGATACACTTAAAACACTCGTAACCCTAAATTCCATCACTATCGGGAAACCGGGCCCAGAGTGACTTACAATACAGTTGCCGTATTGTAGTGTATTTTAGCTTTTAAAAGACTTGATTTGCCCTAACAAAATATTTTAATGAATTATAATCCACATAATAATTCACATTTCCTGTTGCTGCAGGATAATCTTTCTACTGTGAGAAACTGGGTCAAATTAAGATATGGCATCTGTAAGTGCATTTATCTTAAGATAGCTAAGTGAGACAACCACATATCACAGTCAAATATACAAGATACGAACATCCCATTCCAGCTAAACATTGGATATATAGCGTTTTGCAAAAAAAATAACATTTTCATACACACCTAAAATCTATTAATTAAAAATCTGAGATCAGTAACGCTTTGAACACACCGACTGCGTCATTGCATTTTGGTACCAGAAGTACATTCATTTCCAATGGAACACTGTGTTTGCCTTGCAGCATTGCGTTGCAGAGGCAGTTGCAGTGCGTTCTGTGTGGTGCATAAATTGGATTAATCGATCGTATGCGTCAAACTATATGTGTATACGGCTTGACATAAATGTTGAACTTTTGTTGCACACATATTTAGATGATGCTGCATACCATTTTGCGTAATGACGCAGTCGGTGTGTTCAAAGCGTAATATTGAAGCAATCATTTCTGATGAAAAATCTCATGTGAAAAATGTGTGGACATAGAGTTTTGGAAATGTACTTAATAATTCTTAAACAAAATTGTCATCTCACCTCTTAGCTTTGGTGTCATGTCCCCCAGAGAGACTCATTTTAGAGGCAGGGACCCCCTCCTCTCTCTCCCCAGAGAGACTCATTTTAGAGGCAGGGACCCCCTCCTCTCTCTCCCCAGAGAGACTCATTTTAGAGACAGGGACCCCCTCCTCTCTCTCCCCAGAGAGACTCATTTTAGACCACTGACCCCTAAACAGAGATGCAGCATGTTGGTTATGGTGAACACAGTGACAACTAATTCTTGATTGACAATTGTTCTCATTTATTCATTTTCTCTTAGAAATAAAACATTTACTAACAGACATCGAAACAATCAGGTGATTTAATGCAATCACATGAACATCAGGTTGTGACATCTCTTCTCCATGGTAACTGTCAATAATAATAATAAGTCACTGTTTGTTAAGGTAGTTATAGACAGTGCAGCAACACAAGGCCATGTCTCACACTTATTTGTATTCATTAAAAGTCGGCTATTTATTGTCTTTGAATCTGAGAATGTAGACAGAAGGGCTAAAACGGGCATGATTTATCTGAGGGGAAATCATTGATACATTCAGAATGTATTTTGGCAACAAGTAGGAGATTTATATTATGTAAAGTAGGCTAGGTTATAATATATAACAGAGGTTTGTTAGTGATATGCAGATGGAGGTCTATACCTCAGCTATAGCCTACATATCCTAGATGACCAGCCTAAACCTGTTCAGATCAGTTCCCATAACGTTGTAGACCTAACAGTAGCAGGACAGAGCTTGTAGCCTAGGCATGGTATTTTACACACCATTTCAAACGGAGACCATCAGGTTTGTCAGCATGATAAGTGATCATAGCTCAAACCTACTCTGACTATTGAATGTCTGTAAACGACCTAACTTTCTAATATAATAGTTCTATGTAGCCTAGACTTACCAGTCTGCCCGTCTTTCCTTCAAATCAACACATTTATCCTAATTTTAATGTTGCCGAGAAATGTGTCCCACAGTTTCAACAGCCATTTTGTAAGTGCGTAGGCTACACACTTACTTTTAATTTCATATGAGGAAACTGGTGCGGCCGCCTGTTCTCTTGCAGATGAAGTAGCCTCTCATAGGGAACTCATTCAACCAGCCTAAACAACAGTAAATAAAATATGTCAAATGGTCAAGAAACAATGGTGTAAAGAGAATCCTGTCCTCCTAATATAGCCATGTACATTAAAGACAAGTATATTGCTACAGATGTAGGATCTTAATTTGAGCCCGTTTGCTACAGCAGGAAAATAATCCTGAAGCAACACGACATTTGAATTATTATGTGGATTATAATGAATGGTCATTTTTCAAAAGGGAAAGGTGGAAAAGTGGAAATTACAAACTTCAGAAGCCTTTTTAACCCTCCAATACACTAAAAGTGTTAGTTCTCCTGGAACAGGCTGATTAAATTAAGATCCTACATCTGTACAGAGCTTGTCTTTCTCTAAACCAAGGCAGTTTGCATTATTAGCAATGACGTTGCAACTGTCAGCTGCTGTAAACCTATGTGATTGGATGTTATAGACCCCCATCTGAACAGTTTCTTTCCCCATGCTGTAGCCCTCACCAACTGGCCATCTGGCCCATAGAGACTAAAGGACTATACACTCTATGCTGCTCACCACATCAAGCCATCTCTGAACTGTACACTACCATCTGGTCCATAGAGACTAAAGGACTATACACTCTATGCTGCTCACCACATCAAGCCATCTCTGAACTGTACACTACCATCTGGTCCATAGAGACTGAAGGACTATACACTCTATGCTGCACACCACATCAAGCCATCTCTGAACTGGGGGAAGGTATTGGGTAGTCAGAAAGATAACAGTGAATATGAGACATGGGGAAGGTATTGGGAAGTCAGAAAGATAACATTGAACCCCCTCCCTCCACGCAAGTATCGCAAAGCAAACAGGAAGTTAAATTAGTCACAAGGTTGTGCTAACTACAGTAGTGTTGAAAAAGCCTTTCCACCCCACTCTTCCCCATCAGTCTCAAGAAAAAAACCTGTGGTTTATTGTAGAGACATGTAGACAAAACATAAACAACATGTGGTATTCTCAACTTCTCTTTTACCAGAAGAGAGACATTTCCCAGAGGAGGCTGGTGGGAAGGGCTATAGGAGGACGGGCTCATTTTAATCGATGAAATTTAATAAATAAACAAAGTGTTTGATACCGTTCCATTGATTCCATTCCAGTCTTTACAATGAGCATGTCCCCCTATTAGCTCATCCACCAGCCTCCTCTGGTTATGTGACAGTATGCAGGTGTTGCTGCAAACTCTATTTATAAAACTCACTTTAAAGGTGAAATGCAGCAGTAAACATTTAATTAAAGCATATGTGAAAAGGGTGTTTTTCTAAGTTTCGTAAAAAAATATAAAAGTTAAAAAGTTTTACTCGATGATTTAATCAAAAGTATAAACATTTTAAACTTACACAGTATAAACTTTCAAACATTAGATTCACAGTGATGTGAGGAGCAATAAAATCCCCTCCATTGGGCTAGAAACTAGAAACTCATTGCAGGTTTTGAAAATCACAGTTTTCTGACTTTTATGTCACAGAGAAACATTTTACAAAGACTTTTCTTCTTGTCTTTTTAACTACAGATCATAGAAACGTGCTGTTTTCACAAATATAGACACTGTTGTGGTGCTGAGAGGATGAATATGAGGTTGAAAAGTGGCGGAATTGCCTTTTAACACTAGAATCAGACCCCAAATAAACCTATGTCCTGTTCCCTGACTTTTCCTAAATGTTTGTATTTTACTGCTCATGTTTACATCACAAACAGAAAATATTTAGAGCCTTTTTAGCCATTTTTTTACCTATTCCCAATTTAATCCGCTGTAGGACGTTGGTTCCCAGCCAGGCACTAATCACTCTCTCTTTCCTCACTGAATAAATGGCAAATGGATGAATGGGCAAAATTGTGAACGTTACTTCATAAATTAATTTAAATTAGGCCCAACTGAATGATAAGGAGGGTGAAGAGGTGGATTTAATATAGAAAGACAATAGTGTAATGATGAGTTTGGGTTATGCCTGTTTATCAGCAGAAAATCATTTGACCGCATCTTGCAGGTTGATACCATTCTGTTTTACATTTTACTTTCTAAAAAGAAACTGTTACAGGACTGTTTTATTTACTGTAAGTCTATTACTAATCAAATGTATTGTAAGGGAAACGAAAACATGCTATGTGTTGCAGTCAACACAATCTCACACTCAATCCGTGCAAATATGCACAAAAAGTATTTCAGCAGATTTTGTGCTTATTTGTGCATTTTTGTGTGGCTTAATTCTTGTGAAAATACACATTTTTGTACGACTTAATTCATAGGAAAATACATTTTTGGGGGGCGAATTAAGCCACTCAAAAACACACAAAATCTGCTAAAATACTTTTTGTACATATTTGCTCGAATTGAGTGTGAGATTGTGTTGCAAAATGTATGCCTTTAGAATAATGCAAAACATATCATTGACTCTACCTAAACTAATGTCACACATAATAAGAGTTAGCCTATAGACCAGATGAAATTGACAATAGTCTGTAATTGACAGACGCAGGGAAAGGAACATCTCTTTATCAAATCCTCCTTCAGAGTCACATGCAGGTAAAACATTGTGATTTCTATATAGTGCTGTATCTGAAATAGCATATTCTGCTGTTTCTATGACACTTACCTTTATCAAATAACTCTCAACATTCAAGAGGTGCAGCTCTATTTCCAAATGTCACTTTTTCACCAACATCCCTGCTGTTCATTCATTTAGCACTTGACCACTCTAGTGCCAGCATTGCTCTGGCTACTAAGCAACAGCTAGTAACATAATATTCTGTTGTCAATGGATGAATGACCAATAGAAACCAGATAGAAACTGATAATGGTGCATGTGACTTCTGTTTTGGTTAGCAGCGTATGTTGAAACCAACTTACTCAGTGTCTTTCCATATCTGGGGAAAGATTAAACCAGACCAGCCGAGTGAGCGACTGTCTGAGACTGTGGTTTTGAGACACGTGGAGCCAAAAAAAAAAGACACAATGTCAAATCAGCAGGTCCTGCTATCCCTCTTCCCCAAGCACCACAGCTCCCACTGGGGAAAAAGACACAATGTCAAGACAGCAGGTCCTGATCTCCCTCTTCCCCAAGAACCACAGCTCCCACTGGGGAAAAATACACAATGTCAAGACAGCAGGTCCTGTTCTCCCTCTTCCCCAAGAACCACAGCTCCCACTGGGGGAAAAGACACAATGTCAAGACAGCAGGTCCTCCTCTCCCTCTTCCCCAAGCACCACAGCTCCCACTGGGGGAAAAGACACAATGTCAAGACAGCAGGTCCTGTTCTCCCTCTTCCCCAAGCCCCACAGCTCCCACTGGGGAAAAAGACACAATGTCAAGACAGCAGGTCCTGCTCTCCCTCTTCCCCAAGCCCCACAGCTCCCACTGGGGAAAAATACACAATGTCAAGACAGCAGGTCCTGCTCTCCCTCTTCCCCAAGCACCACAGCTCCCACTGGGGAAAAAGACACAATGTCAAGACAGCAGGTCCTGCTCTCCCTCTTCCCCAAGAACCACAGCTCCTACTGGGGAAAAAGGAGACACAATGTCAAGTAAGTAAGAGCGGACGGAAAAAGTATCATAAAACTGTGTGCAGGGCAACCGATTTGTTTGTGGGGCTTGCTCACACAAAGCCCCGAAGCTGTGTGCTGACTGTGGACCTGAAGCATAAAGAGAAGACGTGATTGGTTCCTGTGTAAAGGCGCGGTACAGTGTCTGATACAATCAACACATTATTGTTTGTATATCTTGTCATGAATATATTAACCCAAATATTTATTCATGGAATTAATCCTTTATAATTGTTCATGCACTGGTGCGTTTGTTTAGGAATACAGCAAATCATTTCACCTGAAAACCTGGCTGGTTATATTATTATTATTATTATTATTATTATTATTATTATTATTATTATTATTATTATATTTTTCATTCTACTTTGTCAAAATAAACTGTAAATTGACTTTATTAAGTACTATAACTCTATTACTACTTGAATCTACAAATAAAGTTGATCAGATGGATTACACTGTAACGTTTTTATTGTAAGGGAAACAGAAATAGGCTATAGTTCATTTTTTATTTTACTTTGTAGAATAAACTTTTTTTTTAAGTTACAAAAAATATATATTTCCACTAATATTTCTTCATGCAATTAATCCTTTACAATAGTTTATGCACTATTTATCAAGCGTTTATTTATCAACCATGTTGTCACACCTTGCTCTAGTGCAGGGATGGGCAACTCCAGTCCTCTGGGCCTGATTGGTGTCACACCTTGCTCTAGTGCAGGGATGGGCAACTCCAGTCCTCTGGGCCTGATTGGTGTCACACCTTGCTCTAGTGCAGGGATGGGCAACTCCAGTCCTCGGGGCCTGATTGGTGTCACACCTTGCTCTAGTGCAGGGATGGGCAACTCCAGTCCTCTGGGGCCTGATTGGTGTCACACCTTGCTCTAGTGCAGGGATGGGCAACTCCAGTCCTCGGGCCTGATTGGTGTCACACCTTGCTATAGTGCAGGGATGGGCAACTCCAGTCCTCTGGGGCCTGATTGGTGTCACACCTTGCTCTAGTGCAGGGATGGGCAACTCCAGTCCTCGGGGCCTGATTGGTGTCACACCTTGCGCTAGTGCAGGGATGGGCAACTCCAGTCCTCTGGGCCTGATTGGTGTCACACCTTGCTCTAGTGCAGGGATGGGCAACTCCAGTCCTCGGGGCCTGATTGGTGTCACACCTTGCTCTAGTGCAGGGATGGGCAACTCCAGTCCTCTGGGCCTGATTGGTGTCACACCTTGCTCTAGTGCAGGGATGGGCAACTCCAGTCCTCGGGGCCTGATTGGTGTCACACCTTGCTCTAGTGCAGGGATGGGCAACTCTAGTCCTCTGGGGCCTGATTGGTGTCACACCTTGCTCTAGTGCAGGGATGGGCAACTCCAGTCCTCGGGGCCTGATTGGTGTCACACCTTGCTATAGTGCAGGGATGGGCAACTCCAGTCCTCTGGGGCCTGATTGGTGTCACACCTTGCTCTAGTGCAGGGATGGGCAACTCCAGTCCTCGGGGCCTGATTGGTGTCACACCTTGCTCTAGTGCAGGGATGGGCAACTCCAGTCCTCGGGGCCTGATTGGTGTCACACCTTGCTCTAGTGCAGGGATGGGCAACTCCAGTCCTCTGGGCCTGATTGGTGTCACACTTTTGCCCTAGCCCCAGCTAACACACCTGACTCCAATAATTAACTAATCATGACCTTCAGTTTAGAATGCGATTAGTTTAATCAGCTGTGTTTGCTGGGGATGGGGGAAAAGTGTGACACCCCGAGGATTGGAGTACCCATCCCTACTATCTGAAAGGCCAGGCGGTTCTAGTGTTAAGGACTGGTAGATGGGTGTTGCTCATGCATTCACTCATGCTGACCGGCTCCAGTACTTTGTTATTGACTAAAGCGTCCAAGTCAGCCTTGACTTATGGTCTGATAGCATAAGGTACAGGTCCTGCTTTCAGAAACGTTGGTTTGCTGTCTGGCTTAATGCTAAGCTTCCCTGTAATGTCGTTCATACTACCCAGCTGTCCATTAAAGACTTCTCCATGTTTCTTTAAGATGGCAGGTAGGTCTGTGTCTCCATGTGTCATTGTATGCACTGATGGCCAATCCATTGTGATTTTCTCCAACTATGAACATCCCAGTAGTGATGCATAGTCTCCTTTCACAACATAGAGTGGCAGCTTTTCAGTTTGTCTGTTTACCTGAACTGTGACATCAGTGATGCCTCTCACAGCGACAGATTCACCTGTGTAAGTCTTTAACATGAGGTGCGCTGGTTGAAGTGGAAGGTGTTTCAGTGTATTTTTTCTGACACAAGAGATACAGCTGCCCCTGTGTCAATCTCCATACCCACCGGCTGTCCCTCTAGCAAGGGGGAGACATAGTAGCCGTGCGGCCCGCCAGGAAAAAGTCAGGATTTTCAGTGTGACTTCCTGGTCTGATGAGTCACTCACCTCAGTGTTCTCTTACTCAACAGTGTGAACATGTCTATGTGTCTTTCGTTGGAATGTCTGTTTCTTGTTTCCCGTTTTTGTGAATTCTCTGTTCTCTTTTTGTTTCTGGAGACTTGTCCGATGTTGCCCTTTTTACCACAGGCTGGACAATCCATGTCCTTACACCAGCATGTGACTTGATTTCCAGGTCTCTGATTTTCAGTTGAAACTGTTGAAACTTTTTATTTATTTGAAAGGAACACAGACAAGAACAAATAGCAGCAGGAATGGTTATACAGCTAGAGACACAATACTGTTAAAATATATATCAGAACAAATAGCAGCAGGAATGGTTATACAGCTAGAGACACAATACTGTTAAAATATATATCAGTATATTATGGAAACTAGTTATTACAGATAAATACAATTATAATAAACCACATATACAATCACCCACCTCAGCTGCATCAACCCACCCTCCAACCCCTCCTGGGACCACCCCAACCCACCCTCCAACCCCTCCTGGGACCACCCCAACCCACCCTCCAACCCCTCCTGGGACCACCCCAACCCACCCTCCAACCCCTCCTGGGACCACCCCAACCCACCCTCCAACCCCTCCTGGGACCACCCCAACCCACCCTCCAACCCCTCCTGGGACCACCCCAACCCACCCTCCAACCCCTCCTGGGACCACCCCAACCCACCCTCCAACCCCTCCTGGGACCACCCCAACCCACCCTCCAACCCCTCCTGGGACCACCCCAACCCACCCTCCAACCCCTCCTGGGACCACCCCAACCCACCCTCCAACCCCTCCTGGGACCAACCCAACCCACCCTCCAAACCCTCCTGGGACCACCCCAACCCACCCTCCAACCCCTCCTGGGACCACCCCAACCCACCCTCCACCCCTCCTGGGACCACCCCAACCCACTCTCCAACCCCTCCTGGGACCACCCCAACCCACCCTCCAACCCATCCTGGGACCACCCCAACCCACCCTCCAACCCCTTCTGGGACCACCCCAACCCACCCTCCAATCCCTAATGGGACCACCCCAACACACCCAACCTGATCTCCATTAAATTAAATACTAAATCAAGGTACACATTTGCACACAAATTATAATTAACGGTCAATCTGTTGGGTAAAACCCACTACAGGAGTTATTTTATGGTTTCAGCTGCATTTGTTGTTTGGCTAGCCCCATGGATCCTAGCAGTGGATAGTTCTAAATAAATCATATCTATAAAAGTGCTGATCCAATGAGGTGTGGTGGTTGCCATCTTAGTTCCAACATCTTTTTAGCTGCTGTCCAACCTGACAACATTATACGTCTTTGCTGTAATGACAGTGGTGAATTATCATTCAGTAATAACAGTTTGGGGTAACAAGGTATGAGGATACCTCTTTCCAAAACATGTCCCCTGGTCACTCCCAGTACATATGATTAAAGGAGCCCAAGGCACCTTGATTACATAGATCACACAGAGGAGCGGTTGTGATTTCTATTAAATGATGTTTTCTAGGTGGAAGGTTTACCCTGTGTATGAGATTAAAATGTATCAGCTGGTGATTAGGATTGTTAGATGAACCCACTAAGTTCCTGATGAACTCAACTGGTGAGCCTCTTTAGCAGCTAGTTCCATGGACACACTGATTTCAATGTCCTTTGCCAAGGTCAGATGACTTTCAGTCAACAATCTCTTTTGTGTAGCTTCACTCCGTAGCCCACATACTAGTCTGTCTCTAATGATGTCATTTAGAACAGCATTAAACTCAGTGTTCTGGTAGTTTCTTTAATGCAGCAGCAAACATTGTTACTGATTCTCCCTCTTCCTGATGTCTCCTGTGGAACCTGAACCTTTCAGCATTAACTAGTGGTTCTGGTGAAAAATGTCCTTTAAGTATCTCCACAATATCCCCATACGTCTTATTACCTGTTCTGTCTGGCTGTAGCAGGCTGCCTAGTAAATGAAATGTCTTTGGCCCCATTACACTAAAACATGTAGGCACAATGTTGTCCTCATCCATGTCATTTACAAGAACAAAATATTCAAACCGTTCTGTATATGAGCTCCACTGCTCAATACTTTCATCAAACTGTCCAATGTTTCCAAACAATTCCAATAATTGTTCATTTCTCAATAAGCTCCTGATTGTCACTCACTTCAATATTGTCCTCAACCATGGTTTGTCTTCACAGTTGAATAAATGTCCTTTCCTTCAATCAATGTATATTCCTCCCTTTTTAATCAAGTTGTTTTCCCGCTCCGACGTCCGTCTCCAGTCCTTTTCTGCCGTCCATGACGATGTTAACTCTCTTTCTTAGCTAGGTAGACTATGCACTTGCCTCTGCTATCAATACACTGTGCTAACATTAGCCTATTCTGTACCACAGAAAATAACAGTTTTAAACAGTTGTAAAAACCCACTTCTTCCAGACAGAATAGTTCCTGTAGATTCAGACTTACTCATCACCAATCTTTTGTTATGTCTCGTGGGTTTCATAACCACGTCTGTATAACAATTCAATAATGATGAGACAGGAGACAGGAATCAGTTCAACCATTTATCTGGAACGTGATCATCTCAATACATACAAACCCCCATGATGCTCTGCAGCACAACCCCAATATACAACAAATACATAGATAAGTAAATGGACACGAAACAAAACTCATAGAGGAATTTAAATGTTCAGTTGTAGAAAGTAGGGCCATGGGATAGGGTCAGAAAGGTCAGTATGTTTGATAACTGGTTCCAGAGGTGACATAACAAGCATAAGGTCCATTATAACACAGTGAAGTAGAGGTGGGAGCTAAAAGCAGACATGGACAGTGAGACGGTGTGAGGAGGTCAGGGGTGAAACACTAAATCAGGACAGGTAGAAATGGCAGGGCTGGAAATAGACACAGAGACACATTCTGATCATGGCTCAGACCTGACCTGAGACACCCAAACAGAAGATGCCATAGCAAAGTCCTGTCCAGTAGGCTATATGGGATTTCCTTTCATCAAAATACAACACATGGAAATGTGTCCAGTGTGTGTGTGTGTGTGTGTTCAGTTTGTGTTTGTGTGTGTCCAGTGTGTCCAGTGTGTGTGTGTTCAGTGTGTGTGTGTCCAGTGTGTGTGTGTTCAGTGTGTGTGTGTCCAATGTGTATGTATGTGTGTGTCCAGTGTGTGTGTGTGTGAATCCAATGTGTGTATGTGTGTGTGTGTCCAGTGTGTGTGTGTGTGTGTGTGTGTTTGTGTCCAGTGTGTGTGTGTGTTTGTGTGTGTCCAGTGTGTGTGTGTCCAGCGTGTGTGTATCCAGTGTGTGTGTGTGTGTGTCCTTTGTGTGTGTGTGTGTCCAGTGTGTGTGTGTTTGTGTCCAGTGTGTGTGTGTGTGTCCAGTGTGTGTGTCCTTTGTGTGTGCGTGTGTCCTGTGTGTGTGTGTGTCCAGTGTGTGTGTGTGTGTGTGTCCAGTGTGTGTGTCCTTTGTGTGTGTGTGTGTATCCAGTGTGTGTGTGTGTCCAGTGTGTGTTTGTGTCCAGTGTGGGTGTGTCCAGTGTGTGTGTGTGTGTGTGTGTGTGTCAATTGGGTGTGTGTGTGTCCAGTGTGTGTGTGTGTGTGTGATGTGTGTGTGCGTTCAGTGTATGTGCGTTCAGTGTGTGTGTGTCCAATGTGTGTGTGTGTGTGTGTGTGTATCCAGTGTGTGTGTGTGTCCAGTGTATGTGTGTTGATGCGTGTCCAGTGTGTGTGTGTTCAGTGTGTGTGTGTGTGTGTGTCCAGTGTGTGTGTTCAGTGTGTGTATCCAGTGTGCGTGTGTGTGTGTCCAGTGTGTGTGTGTGTGTGTCCAGTGTGTGTGTGTTCAGTGTGTGTGTCCATTGTGTATGTGTGTCCAGTGTGTGTGTTTGTGTGTGTATCCAGTGTGTGTGTGTCCAGTGTGTGTGTGTGTGTCCAGTGTATGTGTCCAGTGTGTGTGTGTTTGTGTCCAGTTTGTGTGTGTCCAGTGTGTGTGTTTCCATTGTGTGTGTGTGTGTGTCCAGTGTGAGTGTGTCCAGTGTTTGTGTTTGTCCAGTGTTTGTGTGTGTGTGTTTGTTTGTGTCTAGTGTGTTTGTGTTTGTGTGTGTCCAGTGTGTGTGTTCAGTGTGTGTGTGTGTGTGTACAGTGTGTGTGTGTGTGTGTGTACAGTGTGTGTGTGTGTGTGTGTGTGTGTGTTTAATGTGTTTGTGTGTGTGTGTTTCCAGTGTGTGTGTGTCAGTGTTACCATGGTTATTATTTACAGGGACACTGAGTCCCCATAATCCCAAACCCTAAACCCTGGATAGAGGGGCTCAGTGAATGTGGAGTGGAATGTGTTCAGGTGGGTCAGTGTGTCAGAGGAGACTCTGTAGAAGGACAGAGTGCCGGCTGGCCAGTCCAGATACACTCCTACTCTGTGGGAGCTGGAGGAGGGGACGTCTATGGTAGTGGACTTATTATTGTGACAGGCAGAGTAACTGTTGTCAGAGCAGAACAGACTCCAGGACTTGTCATTGTATCCAAGCCAACAGTCATCACCCCTTCCTCTCCTGCTGATTCCTTTATATGCCACTCCTATATCAACCCCTCTCCCACTCCACTCTACCTCCCAGTAACAGCGCCCAGTCAGACCCTCTCTACACAGCACCTGAGGCCAGAACTCAAATCTCTCTGGGTGATCAGGATATGGCTGCTCCTCGTCCCACCATGTCACCTTTCTGTTCTCCTCAGACAGAGAGAGGAATCTGTTTACTGTGTTTAGGTCCAGTGTGAGATCACAGACATCTTATGGATGAAACCAGACACAATATTAGAAATCATCATCATTCACATTAGAATGTTAACTCACTTTTCACTAATTCATTTAATGTAGATGTTTCTAGGTATCAAAAGGAGAAGTTAAGGTAACTTGAGATTTGTTCAATGATCATATGTTATACTGTTTGGTAATATAAAACACACTTATTCCCATTAATTACACACACACACACACCCTGAACACACACACACACAAACACACACACACACACACACCTGTATGCATGCATGAACACAAACACACATTTCTAAAGTAACACGAACATACACAGACACACACATTGTCAAAGCAACTCTTTGTAAACTTTGGTGTCCCTGATTTGTGCTTCTGTAGAACTACAGCTGATATTTAATACGACCAAGTAAGTAATGATGGTGGTCTTTGATTTTGACTTCACTTGAATTAAGACTTATTCTTAGTCATATTCTTCACAGCAGTCAACACTCACATTTTCCAGGTTTCATTGTGTTCTCTCCACCATGTTCCACACTGTAGCGGTAAGCAGAAGAACAGACAGTCATTGAGGGATACACCTGAACTCACACACACACACACACACACACACACACACACACACACACACACACACACACACACACACACACACACACACACACACACACAGTCAGCATATAACTTAGTCCAAGTGATGGTCAGAATGTTTGTCTTAACTAGCCTGATAACTCCAACATGTCTGATATGAACATTGACATAAACCCTCTACATACTTGAGTTTCTCCAGTCTGCAGTGTGGATCCTCCAGTCCAGCAGAGAGCAGTCTGACTCCAAAATGTCCTGGGTGATTGTAGCTCAGGTCCAGCTCTCTCAGGTGTGAGGGGTTTGACCTCAGAGCTGAGACCAGAGAAGCACAGCCTTCCTCTGTGACTAGACAGCCTGACAGCCTGCAAAGAGTCAAATCATATTAAAACCACACTGCTATTCTTTGGTGGTGAAAATAGTGGCAGTATATTTTTTCTACATATTAAGATACATCAGTATCCTGAAACCTGCCATATCTATTCATAAATTAATGTTTCATTATTAGAAATTATCATAATATTGCTTGTAGAGAGAAACATGTATAGTACAAATATTTGAGTAGACTGACCAGAGCAGTTTAAAAAGCAGTATCAGTCAAAAGACAGACAGTGAGGTATCAGATTTAGATTGTATTGAGTATACAGTCCACACCATATCTATTTTGACAGTGAAGATAACATTTTAAATGTGGCTCTATACTCCAGCATTTTGGATTTGAGATCAAATATTTCATATGAGGTGACAGTATATAATGTCACCTTTTATTTGAGGGTATTTTAATACACATCTGTTTCACCGTTTAGAAACGAATCACTTTATGTATCTAGTCCCCCCATTTGAAGAAGTCAAACGTATTCTGACAAATTCACTTATAGTGTATTAAAGTTGTCAAAAGTTGAGTATTTGGTTGTAAACTCGTTGGTTGCATTTGCAGTTTGTTTTGGGTTATGTTTTGGGTTATGTTTTGCCCGATAGTAACTGAATGGTGGATGATGACTGGAGTAATTTTCTGTCTAAGTGAGTAGATAACTTGTTTCTAAACACTACTAAATGAATCCTGATGATGCCATGATTAAGAAAGATCATGAATGAATCATGAATAATAATGAGTGAGAAAGTTACAGAGGCTACAACAAAACATGCTAACCTCTCACCATTACCAATAACAGAGGGGGTATGATCCTTGTTCCTCTGTAACTTTCTCATTCATCATCATTCACGATTCATTAAGGATTATTCATAATCATGGTAGCATCCACATGAATGTAGAAGTGTTCAGAAACATCTTCGATTCTTACTGACAATACAAGTGAAGTGACTCCAAAATAACAGGACATTATTCACCATTCAGTTTCTATTGGGAAAAACATCATCCAAAACACAACCAAGACAAACTGCAAATGCATTCAACAAGTTTGTAGAATCACAAGCTTGATGTAATCACTGCAGGTAAGGAATATGGGACCAAATACTAAACTTATGACTACTTTAATACAATATACAGTGAGGGGAAAAAAGTATTTGATCCCCTGCTGATTTTGTATGTTTGCCCACTGACAAAGACATGATCAGTCTATAATTTAATGGTAGGTTTATTTGAACAGTGAGAGACAGAATAACAACAAAAAAATCCAGAAAAACGCATGTCAAAAATGTTATAAATTGATTTGCATTTTAATGAGGGAAATACGTTTTTGACCCCTCTGCAAAACATGACTTGGTACTTGGTGGAAAAACCCTTGTTGGTAATCACAGAGGTCAGACGTTTCTTGTAGTTGGCCACCAGGTTTGCACACATCTCAGGAGGGATTTTGTCCCACTCCTCTTTGCAGATCTTCTCCAAGTCATTAAGGTTTCAAGGCTGTCGTTTGGCAACTCGAACCTTCAGCTCCCTCCACAGATTTTCTATGGGATTAAGGTCTGGAGACTGGCTAGGCCACTCCAGGAACTTAATGTGCTTCTTCTTGAGCCACTCCTTTGTTGCTTTGGCCGTGTGTTTTGGGTCATTGTCATGCTGGAATACCCATCCACAACCCATTTTCAATGCCCTGGCTGAGGGAAGGAGGTTCTCACCCAAGATTTGACGGTACATGGCCCCGTCCATCGTCCCTTTGATGCGGTGAAGTTGTCCTGTCCCCTTAGCAGAAAAACACCCACAAAGCATAATGTTTCCACCTCCATGTTTGACGGTGGGGATGGTGTTCTTGGGGTCATAGGCAGCATTGTCACGATCGTCTTGAAAATGAGCGGACCAAGGCGCAGCTTGATAAGCGTACATACTTTATTATGTAAAGCGCACACACGAAAACGAAACAAAACACGATCGTAACGTCCTCAGTGACTACTACTGAACAGGAACACGTAACATAGAACAATTGAACACAGGAACAAAAACCCACAAACACAAGGTGAAAAACACACAGTATAAATATGGCTCCCAATCAGAGATAACGAGCCGACAGCTGACACTCGTTACCTCCGATTGGGAGTCACCAGACCAATCACCACAAAACACAAACAAAAGAAACACACCCATACCCAACACCACCAAATGAAATACACCCTGGCTCTAATTACACAGTCCCGGAGCCAGAGTGTGACAGTACCCCCCCCCAAAGGCGCGGACTCCGACCGCGCCTACACCCAAAAAATGGGGAGGGCTGGGTGGGTGTTGCTCCACGGAGGCGGCTCTGGCACTGGTCGTGGTCCCCACCCCACCATAGTCACTACCCGCTTTAGTAGCCTCCTCCATTTGACCACCCTACAACCTAACCGACCTGGATTAAGGGGCAGCACCGGACTAAGAGGCAGCACCGGACTAAGGGGCAGCACCGGACTAAGGGACAGCACCAGGATAAGGAGCAGCACCGAGCTAAGGGGCAGCACCGGACTAAGGGGCAGCACCAGGATAAGGGGCAGCACCAGGATAAGGAGCAGCACCGAGCTAAGGGGCAGCACCGGACTAAATGGCGGATCCTAGCTGGCTGGCTCTGGCGGATCCTGGCTGGCTGGCGGATCCCGGCTGGACGGCTCTGGCGGATCCCGGCTGGACGGCTCTGGCGGATCCCGGCTGGACGGCTCTGGCGGATCCCGGCTGGACGGCTCTGGCGGATCCCGGCTGGACGGCTCTGGCGGATCCCGGCTGGACGGCTCTGGCGGATCCCGGCTGGACGGCTCTGGCGGATCCCGGCTGGACGGCTCTGGCGGATCCCGGCTGGACGGCTCTGACGGATCCCGGCTGGACGGCTCTGGCGGATCCCGGCTGGACGGCTCTGGCGGATCCCGGCTGGACGGCTCATGGCTGGCTGACGGATCTGGCTGCTCATGGCTGGCTGACGGATCTGGCTGCTCATGGCTGGCTGACGGATCTGGCTGCTCATGGCTGGCTGACGGATCTGGCTGCTCATGGCTGGCTGACGGATCTGGCTGCTCATGGCTGGCTGACGGATCTGGCTGCTCATGGTTGGCTGACGGATCCTGGGTACGCACACAAGGCCTAGTGCGTGGTGCCGGAACTGGTGGTCCCGGGCTGAGGACACGCATCTCAGGGCTAGTGCGGGGAGCAGCAACAGGACGCACAGGACTCTGGGGACACACAGGAGGCTTGGTGCGAATAGCCGGAACGGGCTGGACCAGGCTGGCGACTCGCACCCCTGGTTTGGTGCGAGTGGCAGGAACAGGCCGGGCCGGGCTGGCGACGCACACCGTAGGCTTCGTACGTGGCACAGGAACCGGCCGGGCTGGGCTGGCGACGCACACCGTAGGCTTCCTACGTGGCGCAGGGACAGGCCGGGCTGGGCTGGCGACGCACACCGTAGGCTTCGTACGTGGCGCAGGAACAGGCCGGGCTGGGCTGGCGACGCACACCGTAGGCTTCGTACGTGGCACAGGAACCGGCCGGGCTGGGCTGGCGACGCACACCGTAGGCTTCCTACGTGGCGCAGGGACAGGCCGGGCTGGGCTGGCGACGCACACCATAGGCTTCGTACGTGGCGCAGGAACAGGCCGGGCTGGGCTGGCGACGCACACCGTAGGCTTCGTACGTGGCACAGGAACCGGCCGGGCTGGGCTGGCGACGCACACCGTAGGCTTCCTACGTGGCACAGGAACCGGCCGGGCTGGGCTGGCGACGCACACCGTAGGCTTCCTACGTGGCGCAGGGACAGGCCGGGCTGGGCTGGCGACGCACACCGTAGGCTTCTTACGTGGCGCAGGAACAGGCCGGGCTGGGCTGGCGACGCACACCGTGGGCTTGATGCGTGGAGCAGACACAGGCCGGTCCGTACTGGGAACACACACCACTGGCCTTAACCGGGGCTCAGGAACAGGCCGGACCGGACTGGTAACACACTTCAGTCTCTCACGCCGTGCCACAACAACTTCCCTCCCTCTACTCGCCAATGGCTCCCGTACTCCGGTAGCCTTCTCTCCACGTCTACCTGTGGCAGCCTCCTGCTGCCCAGCCGCCCAAGCCATGTGCCCCCCCAAAAAATTTTCTTGGGGTTGCCTCTCGTCCACGGGCTCCCAGCCTCGACTCCGTGCTGCCTCCTCATACCACCTCCTCTCGGCTTTGGCTGCCTCCAGCTCTTCACGAGGGCGGCGATATTCTCCCGGTTGTGCCCAAGGACCCTCTCCAGCCAGTATCTCCTCCCATGTCCATGAATCCTTTACAGGTGGATACTGTTGCCGCTTGACACGCCGCTTGGTCCTTTGATGGTGGGTTTTTCTGTCACGATCGTCTTGAAAATGAGCGGACCAAGGCGCAGCGTGATAAGCGTACATACTTTATTATGTAAAGCGCACACACGAAAACGAAACAAAACACGATCGTAACGTCCTCAGTGACTACTACTGAACAGGAACACATAACATAGAACAATTGAACACAGGAACAAAAACCCACAAACACAAGGTGAAAAACACACAGTATAAATATGGCTCCCAATCAGAGATAACGAGCCGACAGCTGACACTCGTTACCTCCGATTGGGAGTCACCAGACCAATCACCACAAAACACAAACAAAAGAAACACACCCATACCCAACACCACCAAATGAAATACACCCTGGCTCTAATTACACAGTCCCGGAGCCAGAGTGTGACAAGCATTCCTCCTCCTCCAAACAAGGCGAGTTGAGTTGATGCCAAAGAGCTCGATTTGGTCTCATCTGACCACAACACTTTCACCCAGTTCTCCCCTGAATCATTCAGATGTTCATTGGCAAACTTCAGACTGGCCTGTATATGTGCTTTCTTGAGCAGGGGGACCTTGCGGGCGCTGCAGGATTTCAGTCCTTCACGGCGTAGCGTGTTACCAATTGTTTTCTTGGTGACTATGGCCCCAGCTGCCTTGAGATCATTGACAAGATCCTCCCGTGTAGTTCTGGGCTGATTCCTCACCGTTCTCATGATCATTGCAACTCCACGAGGTGAGATATTGCATGGAGCCCCAGCCCGAGGGAGATTGACAGTTATTTTGTGTTTCTTCCATTTGCAAATAATCGCACCAACTGTTGTCACCTTCTCACCAAGCTGCTTGGCGATGGTCTTGTAGCCCATTCCAGCCTTGTGTAGGTCTACAATCTTGTCCCTGACATCCTTGGAGAGCTCTTTGGTCTTGGCCATGGTGGAGAGTTTGGAATCTGATTGATTGATTGCTTCTGTGGACAGGTGTCTTTTATACAGGTAACAAACTGAGATTAGGAGAACTCCCTTTAAGAGTGTGCTCCTAATCTCAGCTCGTTACCTGTATAAAAGACACCTGGGAGCCAGAAATCTTTCTGATTGAGAGGGGGTCAAATACTTATTTCCCTCATTAAAATAGACTACTTTAATACAATATAAGTAAATATGTCCAAATTATTACGACTTTTTCAAATGGGAGAACAAGATACATAAAGTGCTTTCATTTCTAAACGGTAATATATATATATATATATGAATACCTTTAAATAAAAGGAGACATTCTGTACTATTACCTAATATGAAACATTATATCTGAAATCCAAAATGCTGGAGCATAGCACCACATTTTTAACTGTAAGCTTCACTGTCCAAACACATATGGTGTGGACTATGTGTGCCTGGTAAACACATGTGGATCTGGTGAGCAGTTATCACTTGTTGACCAACTACAGGAATACTGACCTCAGAGTCTCCAGTTTACAGTGGGGATTCCCCAGTGCAGCAGAGAGCAGCTTCACTCCTGAATCCTTCAGGTCATTTTTACTCAGATCCAGCTCTCTCAGGTGTGAGGGGTTTGACTTCAGAGCTGAGACCAGAGAAGCACAGCCTTCCTCTGTGACTCCACAGCCTGACAGCCTGCAAAGAGTCAAATCATATTAAAATCACACTGCTATTCTTTGGTGGTGAAAATATATTTTTTCAACATTTTCAGATACATCAGAGTCCTGAAACCTGCCATATCTATTCATATATGTATATATACAGTACCAGTCAAATGTTTGAACACACCTACTCATTCAAGTTTTTGTTTCGTTTTTTTAAAAACTATGTTTTACATTGTAGAATAATAGTGAATACATCAAAACTATGAAATAACACATATGGAATCATGTAGTAACCAAAAAAGTGTTAAACACATTTTCTATATTTTATTTTTTAGATTCTTCAAATAGCCACCCTTTGCCTTGATGACAGCTTTGCACACTCTTGCCATTCTCTCAACCAGCTTCATGAGGTAGTCACCTGGAATGCATTTCAATTAACAGGTGTGCCTTCTTAAAAGTTAATTTGTTGAATTTATTTCCTTCTTAATGCGTTTGAGACAATCAGTTGTGTTGTGACAAGGTAGGGGGGTATACAGAAGATAGCCCTATTTGGTAAAAGACCAAGTCCATATTATGTCAAGAACAGCTCAAATAAGCAAAGAGAAACCACAGTCCATCATTACTTTAAGACATGATGGTCATTCAGTAAGGAACATTTCAAGAACTTTTAAAGTTTCTTCAAGTGCAGTCGCAAAAACCATCAAGCGCTATGATTAAACTGGCTCTCATGAGGACCGCCACAGGAATGGAAGACCCAAAGTTACCTCTGCTGCAGAGGATAAGATCATCAGAGTTACCAGCCTCAGAAATTGCAGCCCAAATAAATTCTTCACAGAGTTCAAGTCACAGACACATCTCTACATCAACTTTTCAGAGGGGACTGTGTGAATCAGGCCTTCATGGTCGAATTGCTGCAAAGAAACCACTACTAAAGGACACCAATAATAAAAAGAGACTTGCTTGGGCCAAGAATCACGAGCAATGGACATTAGACCTGTGGACATTTGTCCTTTGGCCTGGAGTCCAAATTTGAGATTTTTGGTTCCAACCGCCGTGTCTTTGTGAGAAGCGGTGTGGGTGAACGGATGATCTCGGCATGTGTAGTTCCCACCGTAAAGCATGGAGGAGGAGGTGTTATGGTGTGGGGGTGCTTTGCTGGTGACACTGTTTGTGATTTATTTAGAAATCAAGGCACACTTAACCAGCATGGCTACCACAGCATTCTGCAGCGATACGCCATCCCATCTGGTTTGGGCTTAGTGGGACTATCATTTGTTTTTCAACAGGACAATGACCCAACACACCTCCAGGCTGTGTAAGGGCTATTCTACCAAGAAGGAGAGTGATGGAGTGCTGCACCAGATGACCTGGCCTCCATAATCACCCGACCTCAACCCAATTGAGATGGTTTGGGATGAGTTGGACGGCAGAGTGAAGGAAAAGCAGCCAACAAGTGCTCAGCATATGTGGGAACTCCTTCAAGAATGTTGGAAAAGCATTCCAGGTGAAGCTGGTTGAGAGAATATCAAGAGTGTGCAAAGCTGTCATCAAGGCAAAGGGTGGCTATTTGAAGAATTTCAAATATAAAATATATTTTCATTTGTTTAACACTTTTTTGGTTACTACATGATTCCATATTTGTTATTTCATAGTTTTGATGTCTTCACTGTTATTCTACAATGTAAAAAATAGTAAAAATAAAGAAAAACCCTTGAATGAGTAGGTGTGTGTCACGGTTTCGGCCGAGGCTGCTCCTCCTCCTTGTTCGGGCAGGCTTCGGCGGTCGTCGTCCCCGGAGTACTAGCTGCCACCGTTGTATGTTATCGATGTTTGTTTGGTTTTGTCTTAGTTGTACACCTGTTTCCGTTTAGTGTCCTATAAGTTCTCGTTTTGTTAGTCGTGTGTTGTGTGTAATTGTCCGCCTGTCAGCAGGTGCTGTATTGTTTGGCTCCAGTCTTTTGGAGAGTTTCGCACTTGTGTGCGCACTTATTTTGTATTTTCGGTGTTTACGCATGGTGTGCGTAATCGCTCGCCTCCGGGCTCTTTTGAGGCCCGTTTGTATTTGCTTGATCGTCTACTAAAATGTGTTGGACAAAGCTTCTGTGTCCTGCGCCTGATTCCTGCACCACATCCACATTCAGCTATTCCTGACAGAATTACACACCACCGATGGAATCAGCAGGAGCAGCAGCAGCGCCCGAGTCGTGGGAGGATCAATCAGATCGGGACCGCCCTGCAGGACGTAATAAATACTCTGCACCGATGGGAGAACAGAGGGGTACCCACACCTCCACCTACCTCACCACCCCCATCGGCCAGTCCGCCCATCCAAGCTCCGGAACCCAGTGGGATTCGGCTCTCGCTCCCGAGGGCGTATGATGGCACCGCTGCCGGGTGTCAGGGGTTCCTCCTGCAGGTGGAACTCTACCTGGCCACCGTACACCCGGCGCCCTCGGGACACGAGAGCGTTTCCGCCCTCATCTCCTGTCTCACCGGCAAAGCGTTGGAGTGGGCCAACGCCGAATGGAGGGGGATAGACGCCGCCACTATCACCTACGCGGAGTTCTCCCGCCGCTTCCGGGCCGTGTTCGACCATCCACCTGAGGGGAAAGTGGCGGGGGAGCGTCTATTCTACCTCCGACAGGGGAAGAGGAGCGCCCAGGAGTTCGCCACTATCGATGCAGTCTGCGGGAGGACGTCCGCCGAGAGCTGGCCTGCAGGGACACCAATCTCTCGTTCGACCAGTTGGTGGACATGTCCATCCGTCTCGACACCCTGCTGGTCACCCGCGGACGTCCCGAGTGGGGGCCGTCCATTCCATCCTCCAGCACCTCCGAGCCGAGCCCTATGGAGCTCGGCTCGGAGTTGCTGGCGCTAGAGAGAGGAGGAGAAGGAGCCCAAGGGGGGCCGTCCCCTGCACCAACTGTGGCCGTGGAGGGCACACTGCGGCTAGGTGCTGGGGAGGGTCTCCAGGAGGACGAGACAGCAGGCCACGCACTGGGGAGTCCTTCCAGGTGAGTAGGCGCCCCACTTACCCAGAGCTCTCTGTTATGCACCTATGTATCCCTGTCAGTTTTCCACAGGTTGCACCTCATTCCCAGCATAAGGCGCTAGTAGATTCAGGCGCAGCTGGGAATTTTGTTGATCGGAATTTTTGTGTTATGTTGTGTTAAGTTAGGGATTCCCCTCCTTCCTGTCAATGCTCCCTTCCCTGTACATGCACTAGATAGCCGCCCGTTGGGATCGAGGTTGATTAGGGAGGTCACAGCGCCACTTAGGATGAGTACGCAGGGGGGTCATGAGGAAACTATTCAGTTATATCTGATCGACTCTCCTGCGTATCCAGTGGTGCTGGGGCTTCCCTGGTTGATTACCCATAACCCCTCTATTTCGTGGCAACAGAGGGCTCTTAAGGAGTGGTCTGCCCAGTGTGTGGGGCGATGTCTGGGTGTTTCCGTGGGGGCGACCTCGGTGGAGAGTCCGAACCAAGTGCCCGCAATGCACATTCCCCCTGAGTATGAGGAGGTAGCACTCGTGTTTAGCAAGGCGAGGGCGACGCGATTGCCACCTCATAGACAGGGGGATTGTGCGATAGACCTCCAGGCAGGAGCAGCGCTTCCGCGGAGCCATGTGTATCCTCTGTCTCAAGAGGAGAAGGGGGCTATGGAGACATACATAGCCGAGTCTCCGAGACAAGGATACATACGGCCCTCCACTTCCCCTGCGTCCTCGAGCTTCTTTTTTGTGAAGAAAAAGGATGGAGGATTGCGCCCGTGTATTGATTACCATAGTCTCAATCAGATCACTGTGAAATACAGTTATCCACTCCCTAATGATTGCGACATTACACGGAGCGCGTTTCTTCACAAAACTGGATCTCAGGAGCGCCTACAACTTGGTGCGCATTAGGGAGGGTGATGAATGGAAGACAGCATTTAGTACCACCTCGGGTCATTACGAGTATCTCGTCATGCCATACGGGTTGATGAATGCTCCTTCAGTCTTCCAATCCTTTGTGGATGAGATCTTCCGGGACATGCAGGGGCAAGGTGTGGTCGTGTACATAGACGACATTCTAGTGTACTCGTCTACCCGAGCCGAGCATGTAGCGCTGGTGCACCGAGTGTTGAGGAGGCTGTTGGAGCACGACCTGTATGTCAAGGCAGAGAAATGTCTGTTTTTCCAGGAGTCTATCTCCTTTTTGGGTTATCAGTTGTTCGCGTCAGGGGTGAAGATGGAGGTTGACCGTGTGTCAGCCGTGCGTAATTGGCAAACCCAACCACGGTTAAAGAGGTGCAGCAGTTCTTGGGTTTTGCTAATTACTACCGGAGGTTTATCCGGGGTTTTGGACAGGTGGCAGCTCCCATAACGTCTCTTCTGAAGGGGGGTCCGGTGCGCTTGCAGTGGTCAGCTGAGGCGGACAGGGCGTTTGGGAGACTGAAGGGCCTGTGCTGGCGCATCCGGATCCCACTTTACCATTCCAGGTAGAGGTGGACGCGTCTGAGGCCGGTATAGGGGCCGTGCTATCGCAACGGTCTGGCACGCCACCTAAACTCCGCCCCTGTGCTTTTTACTCCAAGAAGCTCAGCCCTGCGGAGCGAAATTATGACGTAGGGGACAGGGAGCTGTTAGCCGTGGTACAGGCCCTAAAGGTGTGGAGGCATTGGCTTGAGGGGGCTCAACACCCTTTCCTCATTTTGACTGACCACCGTAACCTGGAGTACATTTGGGCAGCTAGGAGACTGAACCCTCGCCAGGCTCGGTGGAACATGTTTCTAGCCCGGTTCGTATGTAAAATCACGTACATCCCTGGGTCCCAGAACGGTAAGGCAGACGCCCTGTCCCGGCGGTATGACACAGAGGAGAGGTCCGTTGAGCCCACTCCCATACTACCGGAGTCTTGTCTGGTGGCACCGGTGGTGTGGGAGGTCGATGCTGAAATCGAGCGGGCGTTGCGTACCAACCCTAGCCCTCCACAGTGTCCTGTGGGTCGGACGTACGTTCTGCTCGAGGTTCGGGATCGACTTATATATTGGGCTCACACGTCACCCTCCTCTGGACATCCAGGTATTGGCCGGACAGTGCACTGCCTTAGCGCTAAGTACTGGTGGCCAACGTTAGCCAGGGATGTGAGGGTTTATGTCTCCTCCTGCTCGGTGTGCTCTCAGTGTAAGGCGCCTAGACACCTGCCCAGGGGGAAGTTACAACCCCTGCCCGTTCCACAACGACCCTGGTCTCACCTGTCGGTGGATTTTGTTACAGACCTTCCTCCCTCCCAGGGGAATACCACCATACTGGTCGTTGTGGATCGGTTCTCTAAGGCCTGTCGTCTCCTCCCAATGCCGGGTCTTCCTACTACCCTACAGACCGCTGAGGCACTATTCACCCACGTCTTCCGGCATTACGGGGTAACTGAGGATATAGTGTCTGATCGAGGTCCCCAGTTCACCTCCCGAGTCTGGAGAGCGTTCATGGAGCGCTTGGGGGTCTCGGTGAGCCTTACCTCGGGGTACCACCCGGAGAGCAATGGGCAGGTAGAACGAGTGAACCAGGATGTGGGTAGGTTTCTGAGGTCGTATAGCCAGGGCTGGCCGGAGGAGTGGGCGAGGTATATTCCCTGGGCAGAGATGGCACAGAACTCTCTCCGCCACTCCTCCACCAACCTAACCCCTTTCCAATGTGTGTTAGGGTACCAGCCGGTTCTGGCACCATGGCAGCAGAGCCAGATCGAGGCTCCTGCGGTGGATGAGTGGGTGCGGCGCTCGGAGGAGACATGGAACGCTGCACACGTCCATCTGCAGCGGGCCATCCGTCGACAAAAGGCGAGCGCCGATCTCCACCGCAGTGAGGCTCCGGTGTACGCACCTGGAGATCGAGTCTGGCTCTCGACCAGAAACCTACCTCTCCGCCTGCCCTGCCGGAAGCTGGGTCGGCGGTTTGTGGGGCCTTTTAAAGTCCTGAGGAGATTGAACGAGGTGTGTTACAGGTAACAACTGCCTATTGATTATCATGTTAACCCCTCGTTCCAAGTGTCTCTTCTCAGGCCGGTGGTAGCTGGTCCACTCCAGGACTGTGAGATAGGAGAGACTCCTCCGCCCCCATTGGACATCGAGGGGGCTCCGGCGTACACAGTTCGGTCCATCTTGGATTCGAGACGTCGGATGGGGGGTCTCCAATATCTCGTGGAGTGGGAGGGGTAAGGCCCGGTGGAACGGTGCTGGGTGCGGAGGAGGGACATCTTCGACCCGTCTCTCCTGACTGAGTTCCACCGTGGTCATTCCACGCGCCCTGCTCCGCGTCCTCCTGGTCGTACCCGAGGCCGGGGTCGGCGCACGGCTGGTACCGCGCGTCAAGGGGGGGGGGGGGGGGGGGGGGTGCCGAGGCTGCTCCTCCTCCTTGTTCGGGCAGGCTCCGGCGGTCGTCGTCCCCGGAGTACTAGCTGCCACCGTTGTATGTTATCGATGTTTGTTTGGTTTTGTCTTAGTTGTACACCTGTTTCCGTTTAGTGTCCTATAAGTTCTCGTTTTGTTAGTCGTGTGTTGTGTGTAATTGTCCGCCTGTCAGCAGGTGCTGTATTGTTTGGCTCCAGTGTTTTGGAGAGTTCGGTGTTTACGCATGGTGTGCGTAATCGCTCGCCTCCGGGCTCTTTTGAGGCCCGTTTGTATTTGCTTGATCGTCTACTAAAGTGTGTTGGACGAAGCTTCTGTGTCCTGCGCCTGATTCCTGCACCACATCCACATTCAGCTATTCCTGACAGTGTGTCCAAACTTTTGACTGGTACTGTATATACATGAATGTATCATTATTAACAGTAGGTAACATGTTTCTAAACACTACTAAATTAATCATTGTGTGTGTGTGTGTGTCCAGTGTGTGTGTGTTTGTGTGTGTCCAGTGTGTGTTTGTGTGTGTGTGTGTGTCCTTTGTGAGTATGTGTCCAGTGTGTGTGTTTACAGTGTGTGTGTGTGTGTGTGTCCAGTGTGAGTAAGTTTGTGTGTTTGTGTGTGTCCAGTGTGTGTCCAGTGTGTGTGTGTTTGTGTGTGTGTCCAGTGTGTGTTTGTGTTTGTGTGTGTTTGTGTGTGTGTCCGGTGTGTGTCCAGTGTGTGTGTGTGTGTGTGTGTGTGTGTGTGTGTGTGTGTCCAGTGTGTGTGTGTCCAGTGTGTGTGTGTGTGTGTGTGTGTGTTTGTCCAGTGTGTATGTCCATTGTGTGTGTGTGTCCAGTGTTTGTGTGTATGTCTAGTGTGTGTGTGTGTGTCTAGTGTGTGTGTGTGTCCAGTGTGTTTGCTTGTCTAGTGTGTGTGTGTGTGTATCCAGTGTGAGTGTGTGTGTGTCCAGTGTGTGTGTTTGTCCAGTGTGTGTGTGTGTGTGTGTGTGCATCCTTTGTGTGTGTGTGTGTCCTTTGTGTGTATGTGTCCAGTGTGTGTGTGTGTGTGTGTCCAGTGTGTATGTGTGTCCAGTGTGTGTGTGTGTCCAGTGTGTGTACTGATACATGTGCACACACACACACTGGACAAAGACACACACACACGACACACACACACACACACACACACTGGACACACACAGACACACACACACATACACCGGACACACACACACACACACACAAACACACACACACACACACACTGGAAACACACACACACTGGACACACACAGACTGGACACACACACACACTGGACACACTGGACACACACACACTGGACACACACACACACACTGGACCCACACACACACACACACACACACACACACACACACACACATACACACACACACACACACACACACACACACACACTGGACCCACACACACACACACTGGACACACAAACACACTGGACAAACACACAAACACACAAACACACACACACACACACACACACACATACACACACACACACACATTCTTTATATAACTTAGTCCAAGTGGTGGTCAGAATGTTTGTCTTAACTAGCCTGATAACTCCAACATGTCTGATATGAACATTGACATAAACCCTCTACATACTTGAGTTTCTCCAGTCTGCAGTGTGGATCCTCCAGTCCAGCAGAGAGCAGTCTGACTCCTGAGTCTCCTGGGTGATTGTAGCTCAGGTCCAGCTCTCTCAGGTGTGAGGGGTTTGACTTCAGAGCTGAGACCAGAGAAGCAAAGCCTTCCTTTGTGACTAGACAGCCTGACAGCCTGCAAAGAGTCAAATCATATTAAAACCACACTGCTATTCTTTGGTGGTGAAAATAGTGGCAGTATATTTTTTCAACATATTCAGATACATCAGTATCCTGAAACCTGACATATCTATTCATAAATGAAGGTATCATTATTAGAAATGACAAATTATCAAAGTATTGCTTGTAGATTTGAGTAGACTGACCAGAGCAGTTTAAAAAGCAGTATCAGTCAAAAGACAGACAGTGAGGTATCAGATTTAGATTGTATTGAGTATACAGTCCACACCATATCTAGTTTGACAGTGAAGATAACATTTTAAATGTGGCTCTATACTCCAGCATTTTGGATTTGAGATCAAATGTTTCATATGAGGTGACAGTATATAATGTCACCTTTTATTTGAGGGTATTTTCATGTATATCTGTTTCACCGTTTAGAAAAATAAAAGCACTTTATGTATCTAGTCCCCCTATTTGAAGAAGTCATAAGTATTCTGACAACTAACTTATAGTGTATTAAAGTAGTCAAAGGTTTAGTATTTGGTCCCAAACTCGTTGGTTGCATTTGCAGTTTGTTTTGGTTGTGTTTTGGGTTATGTTTTGTCCAATAGTAACTAAATGGTGGATGATGACTGGAGTAATTTTCTTTCTAAGTGAGTAGATAACATGTTTCTAAACACTACTAAAGTAATCCTGATGATGCAATGATTAAGAAAAATCATGAATGAATCACGAATAATAATGAATGAGAAAGTTACAGAGGCTACAACAAAACATGCTAACCTCTCACCATTACCAATAACAGAGGGGGTATGATCCTTGTTCCTCTGTAACTTTCTCATTCATCATCATTCACGATTCATTCATGATTATTCATAATCATGGTAGCATCCACATGAATGTAGAAGTGTTCAGAAACATCTTCTATTCTTACTGACAATACAAGTGAAGTGACTCTTAAACGACAGGACATTATTCACCATTCAGTTTCTATTGGGAAAAACATCATCCAAAACACAACCAAGACAAACTGCAAATGCACTCAACAAGTTTGTAGAATCAGAAGCTTGATGTAATCACTGCAGGTAAGGAATGTGGTACCAAATACTTAACTTTTGACTAAATTAATCCTAGTGTGTGTGTTTGTGTGTCCAGTGTGTGTGTGTACAGTGTGTGTGTCCAGTGTGTGTGTCCAGCGTGTGTGTGTGTGTGTGTGTCCAGTGTGTATGTGTGTGTCCAGTGTGTGTGTGTGTGCGTCCAGTGTGTGTGTGTGTTTGTCCAGGTTGTGTGAGTGTCCAGTGTGTGTGTGTGTCAAATGTGTGTGCGTGTGTGTCCAGTGTGCATCCAGTGTGTGTGTGTGTCCAGTGTGTGTCAAGTGTGTGTGTGTGTGTGTCCAGTGTGTGTGTGTCCAGTGTGTGTGTGTGTCCAGTGTGTGTGTCCAGTGTGTGAGTGTGTCCAGTGTGTGTGAACCAAAAATTACTGCAAATGCATTCAACAAGTTTGTAGAATCACAAGATTGATGTAAGCACTGCAGGTAAGGAATATGGGACCAAATACTAAACTTCTGACTACTTTAATACAATATAAGTGAATATGTCCAAATGATTACAACTTTTTCAAATGGGAGAACTACATACATTAAGTGCTTTCGTATCTAAACAGTAAAACTGATATGTATGAAGAACCTCAAATAAAAGGTATGCTAACCTCTCACCATTAACATCAAATAAAAGGTGACATTCTGTACTGTTGCCTAACATGAAACATTCTATCTCAAATCCAAAATGCTGGAGCATAGCACCAAATGTAAAACTGTAAGCTTCACTGTCCAAACACATATGGTGTGGACTATGTGTGCCTGGTAAACACATGTGGATCTGGTGAACAGTTATCACTTGTTGACCAACTACAGGAATACTGACCTCAGAGTCTCCAGTTTACAGTGGGGATTCCCCAGGACAGCAGAGAGCAGCTTCACTCCTGAATCCTTCAGGTCATTGTAGCTCAGGTCCAGCTCTCTCAGGTGTGAGGGGTTTGACTTCAGAGCTGAGACCAGAGAAGCACAGCCTTTCTCTGTGACTAGACAGCCTGACAACCTGACAGAGAGATCATCATGTTTTCACAAACTGTTAATTTAACACCAGTAGTGTAGAAGGACAATGGCAGATGCATTTGGTTTATTCTCTTAAACAACATATAGATTCATCTTCCGTCTCCTAGAATTGTATGGTCATATTGTTATACTAATGTGAACATTTATTCAATATGTTTTTCAATATAATATTATATACATATTATAATACATATTTTACTCTAAACTGAATATTTCTTCCTGATGATTAGTACTTAAATGTCATTTGATGTACTCACAGAGCAGCTCTGGAGGCTTTGACCACTGGCAGCAGCCTCAGAAGACCTTCCTCTGATCTGGAGTATTTCTTCAGGTCAAACACATCCAGCTCCTTTTCTGAAGTCAGCAACACAAAGACCAGAGCTGACCACTGTGCAGGTGACAGGTAGGCTTCTGAGAGACTTCCTGATCTCAGGTAGCTTTGGATCTCCTCCACTAGAGAATGGTCATTCAGTTCATTAAGACAGTGGAACAGATTGATGCACCTCTCTGGAGAGGGATTCTCCCTGATCTTCTCCTTGATGTACTTGACTGTTTCTTCATGGCTCTGTGAGCTGCTTCTTGTCTTTGTCAGTAGACCTCGTAAGTGCTTCTGATTGGACTCCAGTGAGAGGCCCAGAAGGAAGCGGAGGAAAAGGTCCAGGTTTCCCGTCTCACTTTGTAAGGCTTTATCCACAGCACTCTTGTAGACAGTAACTTCAGTAACTTGAGGTTCGGCCATTAGATTCTCATTGTTGTTGATGAATGAGAGGAACACATATACAGCAGCCAGAAACTCCTGAATGCTCAGATGCACGAAGCAGTACACCTTGTCCTGGTACAGCCCACATTCCTCTTTAAAGAGCTGTGTGCACAATCCTGAGTACACAGAGGCTTCATTGACATCAATGCCAGCCTCTTTCAGCTCTTCTTCATAGAAAATCAGATTGCCCTTCACAAGCTGTTGAAAAGCCAGTTTTCCCAGTGACAGAATGCTCTCTTTATTCCAGTGTGGACCTGTCTCTTCTTTCCCAATATACTTTTAATTCTTCTGTTTGGTATGAAACTCCACAAGGTGTGAGTACATCTCAGTCAGAGTCTTGGGCATCTCTTCTCTCTTATGTTTCAGCATGTGTTCAAGGACGATTGCAGAAATCCAACAGAAGACTGGAATATGGCACATGATGTGGAGGCTCCTTGATGTCTTTATGTGTGAGATGATTCTGCTGGCCAGGTCCTCATCACTGAATCTCTTCCTGAAGTACTCCTCCTTCTGTGGGTCATTGAACCCTCGTACCTCTGTCACCTGGTCAACACACACTGAAGGGATCTTATTGGCTGCTGCAGGTCTGGTAGTTATCCAGAGGAGAGCAGAGGGAAGCAGATTTCCCTTGATGAGATTTGTCAGCAGAACATCCACTGAGTTTGACTCTGTGACGTCAAAACAAATCTTGTTCTTCTGGAAGTCTAGGGGCAGTCGGCACTCATCCAGACCATCAAAGATGAACAGAACTTTGTACTTGTCGTAGTTGGAGATTCTTGATTCTTTGGTTTCCATTGAGAAGTGATTGAGAAGTTCAATGAAAGTGTGTTTTTCCTTTTTCATCAAATTCAGCTCCCGAAAAGGGAATGAAAATACAAATTGGACATCCTGATTTGCTTTTCCTTCAGCCCAGTCCAAAATGAACTTCTGCACAGAGACTGTTTTTCCAATGCCAGCGACTCCCTTTGTCAGCACATTTCTGATAAGTTTGTCTTGTCCGGTTAAGGGTTTGAAGATGTCGTTACATTTGATTGCAGTCTCTGGTCTTGCTTGTTTCCTGATTGTTGTCTCAATCTGTCTCAGCTCATGTTCATTATTGACCTCTCCTGTTCCACCCTCTGTGATGTAGAGCTCTGTGTAGATCTTATTGAGAAGTGTTGGGTTTCCTTGTTTAGCGATCCCCTCAAATACACATTGAAACTTCTTCTTTAGATTAGATTTGAGTTCACGTTGGGAAATCACAGCAAGCTCATCTGAATAAAGAAATAACACAGAGGATATTAATATTACATCTGATTTAATGCCTACAGTATTGTAAGACTGTCTTATAAAGTTTAAATTATAATCATTTATTCTCTTGTCTGTATAAATCTGTAAATGTTTTCATAATGCATTACACACTGGTTTGACTGATTTATATCATTGTTCTCTCTCTCTCTCTCTGTCTCTCTGTCTCTCTCTCTCTCTCTCTCTCTCTCTCTCTCTCTCTCTCTCTCTCTCTCTCTCTCTCTCTCTCTCTTATCTCTCTCTCTCTCTCTCTCTCTCTCTCTCTCTCTGCTCCTTGATGAGGTCACTAGTTGTTGTGTTAAGGATGCTACAATATCATTGAGTTACACAGCTATTTTAGCTGTACTTTAGCTACAGCTTTTAAATGTTCTAAAACAGCATTCAACATGAGGCAGACAGCTCTTACTTTTCTCCAGTGTGTCAGCAAGCTCCTTCTGGTTCATTTTCCTCAGGACGTGCAGTGTGATCTTCAGGGCCCCCTCTCTGGCACTGCTCTCCTGCTTCTCATCTTCAGCATCCACCACTTCCTTATCCTGCTTCTGACTCTCAAAGCCTTCTGGGAGTTCTGGACTAAGAATCCTCTTGAACATCTTAAGCTCGTTCTTCACAAATGTCATAATATTGTCTTCAAGCAACTGAAATGAATCAAGTAAATAAGTTAAGCAAGAGACTAAATGCTTTCTCATTAACACATGAATGAATGATTGACATATCAACTTTACTTGAGGTAAACAAAAATAAATGTACATAACAGGACCACATACACTGAATATGGAGGCCAGGTCTGTTTGATGACTCTGGGAAGACTGACCACTGAGAATCTCTGACTCTGATCTCTCCTGTTGGTTTCTGTGGACAAAACATCAGATTACATCTCCTCATCCAGGGAGTGCACACACACACACACACACACACACACACACACACACACACACACACACACACACAGGGAGGGAATGTTGTGTTTGTTTAATATTGTTTTAGGACTATGAAAATGGAAAAAAGGATTAGCCTATGGATTATGAAAACAACAAAAATAAATGGGAAAATGGGAGAGGAGAAATGACTAGAGACAGTGTTGTTTAACTCACTGACCATGACCCATGAGTTCTTCTTACCTTTGTTCAGTAGAAAATTCTCCCTCTCTGAAGTTTATAGGTTGACCCATAGATGTGTCAGTCTTCATGGACACACAGCTGGGTACAGGGGAGGCTGGTCTCTCCTGCTTGATTGGACTTCAACACAACAGAGACTAACATTACGTCTCTCATCTACTCTGAGCTCAGATGGGGAAACATGAGAAGAGTTTCATTCCAAAACACTATATATACATTTTCAGAAATGTTTGTAAATTAGCTTTTATAGTTTACTAATTTATAGTAGACCCACTACAATTTGCTTACCGCCCCAATAGATCCACAGACGATGCAATCGCCATCACACTGCACACTGCCCTATCCCATCTGGACAAGAGGAATACCTATGTAAGAATGCTGTTCATTGACTATAGCTCAGCATTCAACACCATAGGACCCTCCAAGATCATCATCAAGCTCGGGGCCCTGGGTCTGAACCCCGCCCTCTGCAACTGGGTCCTGGACTTCCTGACGGGCCGCCCCCAGGTGGTGAAGGTAGGAAACAACACCTCCACTTCACTGATCCTCAACACAGGGGCTCCACAAGGGTGCGTGCACCCATGACTGAGTGGCCAAGCACGCCTCCAACTCAATCATCAAGTTTGCAGACGACACAACAGTAGTAGGCCTGATTACCAACAATGACGAGACCGCCTACAGGGAGGAGGTGAGGGCCCTGGTGGAGTAGTGCCAGGAAATTAACCTCTCACTCAACGTCAACAAAACGAAGGAGCTGATCGTGGACTTCAGGAAACAGCAGAGTGATCACGCCCCTATCCACATTGACAGGACCGCAGTGGAGAAGGTGGAAAGCTTCAAGTTCCTTGGCGTACACTACACTGACGATCTGAAATGGTCCACCCACACAGACAGGGTGGTGAAGAAGGCGCAACAGCGCCTCCTCAACCTCAGGGGGCCGAAGAAATTTGGCTTGGCCCCTAAGACCCTCACAAACTTTTACAGATGCACAAATCAGAGCATCCTGTCGGGCTGTATCACGGTAACTGCAGGGCTCTCCACATCACTGGGGTCACACTGCCTGCCCTCCAGGACACCTACAGCACCCGATGTCACAGGAAGGCCCCCCTCCTCTCCCTCCCCAGAGAGACTAATTTTAGAGGCAGGGCCCCCCTCCTTTCTCTCCCCAGAGAGACTAATTTTAGAGGAAGGGCCCCCCTCCTCTCTCTCCCCAGAGAGACTCATTTTAGAGGCAGGGCCCCCCTCCTCTCCCTCCCCAGAGAGACTCATTTTAGAGGCAGGGTCCCCCTCCTCTCTCTCCCCAGAGAGACTCATTTTAGAGGCAGGGCCCCCCTCCTCTCTCTCCCCAGAGAGACTCATTTTAGAGGCAGGGCCCCCCTCCTCTCTCTCCCCAGAGAGACTCATTTTAGAGGCAGGGCCCCCCTCCTCTCCCTCCCCAGAGAGACTCATTTTAGAGGCAGGGCCCCCCTCCTCTCCCTCCCCAGAGAGACTCATTTTAGAGGCAGGGCCCCCCTCCTCTCTCTCCCCAGAGAGACTCATTTTAGAGGCAGGGCCCCCCTCCTCTCTCTCCCCAGAGAGACTCATTTTAGACCACTGACCCCTAAACAGAGATGCAGCATGTTGGTTGTGGTGAACACAGTGACAACTAATTCTAGAATGTCCATTGTTCTCTTTTATTCATTATCTCTTAGAAATAAAACATTTAGTAACAGACACATCCAAACAGTCAGGTTATTTAATGCAATTACTTTTTCTAGCCCAATGACTACTCAAAACCCACCAACAAGGCCTGAAAACTAGGCCAAAACATAACCCCTGAAAGGCCTACAGGCCTGCTGGAATAGGCTATTGAGAATGGGGTCGTAATTTCAATCAATGAATGAAATATTAATAATATGGATATGAACTGAATAGGCCTATGCTTGTCAACAACAGCCAGGTTATTATTTTACATGTAACCTAATCTCTCTCTCTCTCTCTCTCTCTCTCTCTCTCCCTCTCCCTCCCCCCCTCCCCCCCTCCCCCCCATAGGTTTAGCCTATGGATTATGAAAACAACAAAAATAAATGGTAAAATGGGAGAGGAGAAATGACTAGAGACAGTGTTGTTTAACTCACTGACCATGACCCATGAGTTCTTCTTACCTTTGTTCACTAGAAAAGTCTCCCTCTCTGAACTTCATGGGAGGTTTCATAGACCGGTCACTCTTCATGGACACACAGCTGGGTACAGGGGAGGCTGGTCTCTCCTGCTTGATTGGGCTTCAACACAACAGAGACAAACATTACGTCTCTCATCTACTCTGAGCTCAGATGGGGAAACAAGAGTTTCATTCCAAAACGCTATATATCCATTTTCAGAAATGTTCGTAAATTAGCTTTTATAGTTTAAAGAAATTATGAAAGAGATTGGTGTGTTTTTTCACTATCTAATCATGGTATGGGATTGTTCAATAACAGACATGTATTTGTTTAAAATCTATCACTTGATGGTTTCATTTCAGAGAGACAAATGATCATGTTTTTTTCTAAAATGCTATATCTGCCTCACTCTCAGAGAAATAAGTAGTACTGCTAGGTTTTACACAGTGATAATATATATCTGCCTCACTCTCAGAGAAATAAGTAGTACTGCTAGGTTTTACACAGTAATAATTTATATCTGCCTCACTCTCAGAGAAATAAGTAGTACTGCTAGGTTTTACACAGTAATACTATATATCTGCCACACTCTCTGAGAAATAAGTAGTACTGCTAGGTTTTACACAGTAATAATAAATATATATATATATATATATCTGCCTCACTCCAAGAGAAATAAGTTGTACTACTAGGTTTTACACAGTAATAATATATATATATATATATATATATATATATATATATATATATATATATATATATATATATATATATATATATATATATATATATATATCTGCCTCACTCCCAGAGAAATAAGTAGTACTGCTAGGTTTTACAGTCAAATGTAACAAATAACGACATTTGTAATAAAGAACTGTACACATGTACAACATTTAATACAGTAATATGAGATCTGTATGTAAAACATTTACATTTGTCATTTTAGTCATTTAGCAGTTGTTCTTATCCAGGACTGGTTTCCCAAAAGCATCTTAAGGCTAAGTTCATTGTTAGAATCTTCCTAGGAGCATCATAGATGCTTTTTTGCCCTTCCGCATGACTTTATACACAGAAGATCTCCAGTAAACATAGAATCACATGGTTTACCCGTCTCTTTGTGACCACTGATAAATTCAGAACAAAGTTGAGTACAAATACAAAGTTGCCAATCTATTTGCAATTGATGCAAACAAGGGACGTACACAAATTTGCTTCAAATGAAAACCGAGATAACTGCATTAAATTATAAACAGCAGGCTATAGTCCTATTTCAATCATATTGAAATACATTTAATGTTCAATTAATTGAGTTCTATGTTGCTACTTGTAGGCTAATGTCTGTAAATTGTCTCAATATATTTCATTACATTTACATTTACGTCATTTAGCAGACGCTCTTATCCAGAGCGACTTACAGTTAGTGCATACATTATTCTTTTTTTTTTTTCTTTTTTCATACTGGCCCTCCATGGGAATCGAACCCACAACCCTGGCGTTGCAAGCGAGGGGCATGTTGAGGTACATTTGCTAACCGGGAGGGTTGCATGATGTAATTTATTGGTGGGCTGGAAGACACACTTGTCTTTTCTATTCCGAGGTTGTTTACTCCCAATATTAGATATTAAGATTATTTTTTATAATGAACGTATACTAGGGTTGAGGTTAAAGCATCTGACTAGTGATTATTTACCAGGGGTTCAACACCTGCTATAGTCACTATATAATTGCTCTTCCAAAAGCATCACAGGCCTAATACGAGATATATAGTTAACTAAAGTAATGAGTGACCATTTTAGAAAATCATGGGACATATAGTATTTGGTTGCATGCTATTTTATGTCAATCATATTGCTGCTTGTAGCCTATAACTGATGCTTCGTGGTCTTATGCTGCAATCTGTTGGAAATATTTAGCAATTAAAAGTTATTAATTCACGTACAGACGTTGGTGAGGCAGCTGAGAAATAAAGTGTATTAGATCAGTCTCAAACCTGCCCCACGCCAATTGCTGGACTTTCACACAGAGGTTACTAGGTCACCCAATTCAAACCACATTTGAAAAATAAAACAAATGTGTCTTATTTATCAAGTGTTCTGTTTTGCAATTATACATATAATAAAATAACAACAAAACAATCAAAACGCTATTTAATACTATAATTGTATTTACTAAGATAATATTATTACTAAAATAGTTTCTAAAAGTGTTCTAGGCTACCCTACCCTAGAATTAGGGTTTAGGGTTACGGCTAAAATAGGTTATAAGTAGGGTAAGAGTTTCTGTATAGCACTTTGTGACATCTGCTGGTGTAAAAAGAGCTTTATAAATACATTTGATTGATTGTTAGGTTTAGGGTTTATATGGCAAAAAACAGTATGGGTTTATGGCACTCTTGCTCCTCCTTGTGGCCGTATGTGGGTACTACATAACTCATTCATTACATTTACGCAGATGCTCTTATCCAGAGCGATTTACAGTTAGTGAGTGCATACATTATTTATTAATTTTTTCATACTGGCCCACAGTGGGTAGCGAACCCACAGGTCTCCCGGTCGCGGCCGGCTACAACAACAAGGATCTCCAGTGGCACCTTAGACCACTGCACCACTCGGGAGACCTGACACTTTATGACACTTGCTAGGCTCATAATCTGAGGTAGCAACTGCGTCAGATCTACAAATCCATTAGCTAGACCACCCGATTAGACAACAATCACCCCATTATCCCCATTTGGTTTGCAACTCAGTGAACCTGCGCAGCATTCGTAACCTTGTTAATAATAAGTTCCCTGAGGTAAACCTAGAGGGTTAACGCTCACCAAGTAGCCATAACCTTGTTAATAATAAGTTACCTGAGGTAAACCTACAGGGTTAACGCTCACCAAGTAGCCATAACCTTGTTAATAATCAGTTACCTGAGGTAAACCTACAGGGTTAACGCTCACCAAGTAGCCATAACCTTGTTAATAATAAGTTACCTGAGGTAAACCTACAGGGTTAGCGCTCACCAAGTAGCCATAACCTTGTTAATAATCAGTTACCTGAGGTAAACCTACAGGGTTAACGCTCACCAAGTAGCCATAACCTTGTTAATAATAAGTTACCTGAGGTAAACCTACAGGGTTAACGCTCACCAAGTAGCCGTAACCTTGGTAATAATAAGTTACCTGAGGTAAACCTACAGGGTTAACGCTCACCAAGTAGCTGTAACCTTGTTAATAATCAGTTACCTGAGGTAAACCTACAGGGTTAACGCTCACCAAGTAGCCGTGACCTTGTTAGTAATAAGTTAACTGAGGTAAACCTACAGGGTTAACGCTCACCAAGTAGCCGTAACCTTGGTAATAATAAGTTACCTGAGGTTAACCTACAGGGTTAACGCTCACCAAGTAGCCGTGACCTTGTTAGTAATAAGTTACCTGAGGTAAACCTACAGGGTTAACGCTCACCAAGTAGCCGTGACCTTGTTAGTAATAAGTTAACTGAGGTAAACCTACAGGGTTAACGCTCACCAAGTAGCCGTAACCTTGGTAATAATAAGTTACCTGAGGTTAACCTACAGGGTTAACGCTCACCAAGTAGCAGTAACCTTGGTAATAATAAGTTACCTGAGGTAAACCTACAGGGTTAACGCAGGCAGGTCTCATTGATAACAATAGTGAAGCTGGCATTGTGACGCAGAACAATGGGCTGGGAATAGAACGTTCTGAAGGCGAGTCGGTGTCACGGAGGTCAATAGAACTAATAGGAGCTGGCAGGGTGAAAAATGCCCAAACATGAGGCCTGTTTTTTAGCGATTACTTCATAACCAGGGACAGAAGGTAATATTATGAAACTGGGCTCCATGGCGGATGCAATGAACTAATTTTATCAGAAATAAATGTTGTAAAAAATGTCACTTGAGGCGCCCCGAAAATAATATTCAAAAGTTCAGTCCTTGGACACAGAGGTGTTAAACACTAAAGTTACCGTCCATCTAGTGAAGAGGAGAACCGGACAGAGGGATGGTAGGTAGCCAGCATCCGTCAACGAGAGAGGGAGAAGCCCTCCATGGTATTTAACAGGTGGAAGAAACAACCCGGGAGCTCCATCGGTCCACAAGAAATGCAGGCAGCCGGTGATGATGTAGTGGTAGCTAGGATAACTAGGATGCTGCTGGTAGAGTAGCTAGCTTAGCTAGCTGTACCGACTAGCTTGGCTAGCTAGCAGGTCGTTCGTCTGTCCCTCGAGGATGATGACGAATCCGGTGAACCACACAATTAAACAAGGATAGCGAGTGAAAAGGATCTGGCTACACTCATACTGTCACTGACCATTACGCAAAAAGCAAATTGAACAATAAACTTCGGTGTCTCAACACTGTAACGAACTCCGTCGTTATTTCCCAACATCACCTCAGTCCACTCTGCGCGTAACTGGACAATATGCTTGGCGCCAAACCGTACGTGGACGCGGACAGTTCTGTACGGGGACGCGGACAGTTTCAGAACGCGGACATGAGCACTGCCACACAATAAACTAAAAGCAGTCTTTAAAGTCATTAGTAATATTATTTTTTTATTATGTCAAACAAAAATTATTCTTTTTTTAAAACAATATTTTGAGATCTGGGCACGTATCCACAAAGCATCTCAGAGTAGAAAATTGGTCCTCTCTCTCCACTAACCCGTAAACAGAGATACAGCATGTTGGTTGTGGTTAACACAGTGACAACTAATTCTTGAATGTACATCTGCCTCACTCTCAGAGAAATAAGTAGCACTGCTAGGTTTTACACAGTCAAATGTAACAAATAACTACATTTTTTATAAAGAACTGTACACATGATACATTTGTAACATCAATATAAAAAATATTTTAAAAAAATTAATAATTTGAGATCTGTATGTAAAACATTTACCTTTGAATTTAGCAGATGTTTTTGTCCAGGACCTGGTATCCCAAAAGCATCTTAAGGCTAAGTTCATCATTAGAACCTTCGTAGGAGCATTGTTAAATCTCTGAGCTGTTTCCCAAAACCATCGTTATTAACGTTGCACTTGAAAACGCTCATATTCTAACACCTGCCTCAGACCACTTGTAGAACAGCCAAGTGCGTCGTTAGATGCTTTTTTGCCCTTCCGCGTCACTTTATACACAGAAGATCTCCGCTAAACATAGAATCACATGGTTTATCCGTCTCTCTGTGACCGCAGATAAATTCAGAACAAAGTTGATCTACAAATACAAATGTCTTTGCAATTGATGCAAACAAGTGATGTATAAAATTATGCTTCAAATGAAAACCGAGATGACTGCATTACAATATAAACAGTAGGCTATAGGCCTATTTCAATCATATTTAAATATATTCCATGTTCAATATATTTAGTTTTATTTTGCTACTTGTAGGCTACTGTCTGTAATCTGTCTCAATATATTTCATGATGTGTAGCCTAACATGTGCCCAATGATGTGCCGAATCTGTGATTTTGTGCATTTGTATTGTGTAAGCATTAGAATAAACTGCCTCAATATTTGCAGCCGTAGGTAGTAATATCTTTCTAGAAGCTGATCCGTGGTCAGTATTGTGAACTAATTATAATGTTAAGGAAAGATTTGAATGGAGAAAGCTGATCCGAGAGCAGCGCTCCCCTTCTTTCGATCCTATTGTAATATTCATATGTGTCAGCATACTGAATTGTTATTGGATGCATTATACTGTCATATCATACTGTGCTATGATTGGTTAAGACCACCCAGGTGGTGAGGTCATTCTAAGATGATCATGGCCAGAGACACATGGACATGCAAGTTATAGCTAGTTAATAAAGAGCTACGTTTATAAATATCCTGTCGTCCTGCATTTTATAATTTTGTACAAAGCGTACAAAACAAGACATGGTGTCAGAGTAAAAGGACTAAAAGATGGATTTTGCTGGAGTTCCTTCACCTCGAATGGATTGGGGGTCTACAAATCTACCCGATGCATGGCGTAAGTTCAAACAGCATGTGGAGCTGATGTTCACGGGTCCTCTGAAGAAAAGAGGAGAAGAGGAAAAGTGCAGCTACCTGCTCCTCTGGATCGGTGAAAAAGGGAGAGACATTTACAACACATGGACACTTACCGAGGCTGAATCAAAGGTACTGAAAACATACTACGATCGTTTTGAAGCATATGTTGTGCCAAAGACCAATACAATTTTCGCTAGGTACAAATTCCATGAGAAAGTACAAGGCGCTAGCGAATCGTTTGAACAGTTTGTCACTGAGCTGCGTCTGCTTGTGAAAGACTGTGATTATGCAAACAAGGATGAGATGGTCAGGGACCGTATTGTATTTGGAATACACTCACCGCGAGTGAGAGAGAAACTTTTGAATGTTGGATCAGAGTTAACGCTGGACAAAGCTATCGACATAACCAGATCTCACGAGCTAGCACAGGTTCAGATGAAAACCATTTCAGGCGGCAGCACGAGCGCATCACGTGAACAAGCAGTGCACACAGTCAGGCAGACATCAAAGCACACCTCCAGTGCCCAGAGAGCATGTTTCAGAACGGAGACAGACAGAACTCCAAAACAGAGCGACACAGACTCCAAACGCCCCAAAACATGTGGATATTGTGGATACAAAGTGCATGGCGAACAGGGGAATTGCCCAGCTAAAGGCAAACAGTGTACTAAATGTGGAAAATGGAATCACTTTTCAAAAGTGTGCAGAGCTTACCGTAGAAAAACAGTACATACAGTGAGTGAAGATGAAATGTCAATCAAAGAGTCAAATGCTGATGAACTGTTTATTGATTCAGTGTATTGGGGATTTATTATTCTCCAAAATTGATGGGATGACTAATTTAGAAAGAATGCAGTCTTGACTGGGCTAATGTAGGCTGCGACACCTGGCAAGGCTGTGATTGATGTGAAGAGCTGTATTAGGGAGTAAAAGAAGATAAGGATTGTGTCTTCAAATGCTAGACTATAATAGTTCTTTGTGATCTGTGAGTCTTCCTTTGACTAGGAATGATGTCTAAGGGAGCTGGCTCTTCTCACTATGATAGGTTGTTATGATAATCTTGTGCCTGGCTGAAGTGTGCAACAAATGGCGCTGAGGAAATGAGAGCAACCCCTGAATCAACGGATTGGCTGAGATAGTTTAAACCACGCTCAAGTCTTTACTCTAATTGGCCAGCAGAGAAGTGGGAAACTTCCTCTGTCAGAGTATTTGGGTATTGTTTTCTGGAACAATGTGTTAGTTCTCTGGAGTGTCCTGCGAGACATCACAGAGAGCCCGTATATACGAAACATTATATTTACCATTGAAGGTTTTTGCATTAATTAAAATAACTAGTATATCTTAGAAGTCGTGTTGACCTCTTTTGTTCCTAATACCAGATTTGAATTGACGCAATTTCTAACAAGTGACACAGAAAAGTCAGATATCAGAGACAGAGCAAGCCTTTGCTGACATTGAGATAGGAAGACAAGGCAATGAGCTAAAATTAAAACTAGACACTGGTGCACAAGTAAACATTATTCCTCTGAGTAAGTACAGAAGCTTGACATCTGAGTGTGAGCTACAGCCCACCACGCGCAGACTGACTGGTTATGGTGGTGAACAGCTCCCAGTAAAAGGCACATGCACTCTCAAATGCAAATACAAGGAAAGGGACATGATGTTGGACTTTTACGTTGTTGACACTCGAGCACCTGCAGTGCTAGGTCTTAAAGCATGTTTAGACATGGACCTTATCAAGCTAGTTTTATCAGTGACAGCACCAGTAGAGATAGAGAATGTCATGGAGGAGTTTGCTGAAGTTTTTACAGGAATAGGACTATTCCCAGGAGAATGTACCATTCACCTTGACCCAGACGCAACCCCTGTGGTCTACCCACCGAGAAAGATTCCATTTGCTCTCCGCGCCCGTCTGAAGAAAGAGTTGGAGAGCATGGAGCAATCTGACATCGTCACCAAGGTTACAGAACCGACGGATTGGGTCAACGCGTTAGTGGTGGTGGAGAAACCACGCACAGGCAAGCTCAGAGTATGTCTCGACCCAAGAGACTTGAACAAGGCTATCAAACGCCCCCATTACCCCTTACCGACGCTAGATGGCATCACACACAAGCTAGCGGGCGCACGCTACTTCAGTGTCATGGACGCCAGATCAAGCTACTGGGCTATCAAGCTCACAGAAGAGTCATCTAAGCTCACAACGTTCAACACACCGTTTGGACGCTACAGGTTCCGTCGCCTGCCTTTTGGGATTATCTCAGCCCAAGACGAGTTTCAGCGAAAGATCGACGAGGTGTACGAAGGCCTCGACGGAGTCGTGGCAATTGTGGACGACATCCTTGTCTATGGTCGAACCAAAGAGGAACACGACAGAAACCTCAACGCGATGCTGCAAAGGTCCCGCGAGAGAGGAGTCCGGCTCAACCCCGAGAAGAGCACAGTCGGCGCTACAGAGGTCAGCTACTTCGGGCATCTTCTCACAGCGAATGGAATCAAGCCAGATCCGCAGAAGATCTCAGCCATAAAGGAAATGGAGCCACCAAAGAACCGCGCAGAGCTGGAAACAGTGCTTGGCATGGTCAACTACTTAGCCAAGTTCGCACCCAACCTCTCCAATGCTAATGCACCCCTGCGTCAGCTGCTAAAGCAGTCCAGTGAGTTCCTCTGGGACACCCAACACGACATCGCTTTCCAGAAAGTGAAAGACTTGATCACGAGAGAACCAGGACCAATCCTTGCCTACTACGACCCCAACAAAGAGCTCAGACTCCAGGTGGACGCGTCAAAGTATGGACTAGGGGCAGTGCTACTGCAAGAAGGAAAACCCATCGGCTACGCTTCCAAATCTCTCACAGACTGTGAAATCAACTACGCTCAAATCGAAAAGGAGCTGTACGCCATTCTGTTCGGATGTAAGCGTTTCCATCAGTATGTCTATGGACGACAAGTCATTGTGGAATCAGACCACAAGCCCCTCGAGTCAATCATGAGGAAACCGTTAGCCGCAGCCCCGCCAAGGCTACAGAGAATGTTCCTTCAACTACAAAAATACGACTTCACAATCACTCACCGTCCAGGCAAAGACATCCCTGTCGCAGACACACTCTCCAGGAACTTTCTTACCTACAAGGACAGCAGCCTCAGTGAAGGCATGGACATGCAGGTGCACACTGTGTACAGCAACTTACCAGTTAGTGACACAAAACTGAAGGAGATCCGAGCAGAAACAGAAAAAGACACACAACTCACACAGCTGAGGAAAGTCATACAGTCAGGATGGCCTGAGGAGAGGAGAAAATGCCCTCAGAGCGTCTCAGAGTTCTGGAACCATCGTGACGAACTATCACAGATCAACAGAATAATTTTCAAAGGAGAGAAAATCATCATTCCTACCAGTCTCAGAGAAGAGATTTTGACAAAGATCCATGCTGGACACATGGGCATGGAAAAGTGCAAACAGAGAGCACGGGACATTTTGTTTTGGCCCGGAATGTGCAAACAAATAGAGGACATGGTTGGTAAATGCCCCACCTGTCTTGAACGACGCCCCTCAAACACCTAAGAGCCAATGTTACCTCACCGTATCCCAGACCGACCCTGGCAGGTCGTGGCAACCGATCTGTTCACGTGGAACAACGAGGACTACATTATAACAGTGGACTACTACAGCAGATACTTCGAACTCGACAAGCTTCACAGCACCACATCTGCAGCTGTGATACACAAGCTGAAAGCAGCCTTTGCCAGGCATGGCATTGTAGAGACTTTAATATCTGACAATGGGCCCTGTTACAAATCAAATGAGTTTGAATCCTTCACAAAAGCATGGGAGTTCACACACGTCACCACAAGCCCACATTACCCTCAAAGTAATGGCCTTGCTGAAAAATCTGTGCAGATCGCTAAATCACTCATGGACAAAGCAAAAGCAGACAAGAGAGACCCCTACCTCAGTCTCCTTGAATACCGCAACACTCCAGTTGACAACTTCAAATCACCAGCCCAGCTGTTGATGAGCCGCAGACTTCGCTCAATCCTTCCCAGCACCAACCAGCAGCTGCAACCTGGGGTCGTCAGCTACAAGGAAATGCATGCAAAACGTGCACAGAGACAACAACAGCAAAAGCGATACTACGACAGGTCAGCCAGACCACTGAACGACGGAGATTCAGTTAGAATCCAGGAGCATGGCTACTGGAAGCCAGCAGTCGTCATCCAACCAGCTGACACTGAACGTTCATATCTCGTTCGCACCGCAGAAGGAGCGGTGTACCGCCGCAATCGTCGTCACCTACTGAACACAAAAGAACAACACACTGACGAGATGATCTGTTCCCCTGAAAGAAAACGGGGTGGACTAAACACAGACACAACACAACATACACCATACGTACCTGCAACACCACAAGAACTGTTGACTGACACAGAAGCTTGCTCAGCTTCATATCACACAAGGTCAGGAAGAGAGGTCAAGCCTAGAGCTGTCCTAGACCTGTGAAATGTCAAAGGGTGTAGGCGGATCGCTGCCCTAAAAGAGATCCAAACTGTAAACTTGTTATTGAAAGTTAACTTGAAATGCTTTGGTATGGTATTTGTTTGATATGTTGAGATGTCATTGCTACAGTGAAAAGCTGAGTTGCTGAGAAATATTTGTTCTAAAAGTAACAGTATGCTGAATCATTGTTTGTCTGTTATGTTGATGCAGTTGGTGCAGTTTAAATGGTTACTTACCTCGAGTTCAAACTACAGAGCATATATTCAAAAGAAACGCTTTATTGTTCTACATATTTTTTCTTTTTTTAAAAGAAGGGGGATGTAATATTCATATGTGTCAGCATACTGAATTGTTATTGGATGCATTATACTGTCATATCATACTGTGCTATGATTGGTTAAGACCACCCAGGTGGTGAGGTCATTCTAAGATGATCATGGCCAGAGACACATGGACATGCAAGTTATAGCTAGTTAATAAAGAGCTACGTTTATAAATATCCTGTCGTCCTGCATTTTATAATTTTGTACAAAGCGTACAAAACAAGACACCTATTAGTATCGATACATGCTCCACCGGACGTGATAACTTGTCATGCTGCTGATCCAGTTTCTACTGGTCTGCCTGCGGATCTGGAACTCTGACCTGTTCACCTGACGCGTGACCTTGTCCCGAACCTTCTGTTTCGACCCTCTCTCTCTCTCTCTCTCTCTCCCTCTCCTTCTCTCTCTCTCTCTCTCTACCACACCTGCTGTCTCGACCTCTGAATGCTCGGCTATGAAAAGCCAACTGACATTTACTTCTGAGATGCTGACGTGTTGCACCCTCTATAACCACTGTGATTATTATTTGACCCTGCTGGTCATCTATGAACATTTGAAAATCTTGAAGAACGATCTGGCCTTGATGGCCATATCCTCTTATAATCTCCCCCCAGCACAGCCAGAAGAGGACTGGCCACCCCTCAGAGCCTGGTTCCTCTCTAGGTTTCTTCCTAGGTTCCTGCCTTTCTAGGGAGTTTTTCCTAGCCACCGTGCTTCTACATCTGCATTGCTTGCTCTTTGGTGTTTTAGACTGGGTTTCTATTTAAGCACTTTGTGACAACTGCTGATGTAAAAAAATATATAATTGTGGTACGCATATGAAGCAGACCAGGCCAGGGTTTAGGGTTTGAGAAGTCAAAGAAGTAAAAATGACTTCCTTAGTTGTTAGTAAAACATTTTTTAACTCAGCATTGTTGGTTAAGGGCTCGTAAGTAAGCATTTCACAGTAAGGTCTACACCTGTTGTATTAGGAGCATGTGACAAATCTAATTTGGATTGATTGATTTGTTCATTTTATAAATGTTCTGTCTTTAGTAGTTGAACACATTATTACTTCAACCTCGTGAAAGTGACAAACTGACACGTTTTCATGTTAGTCAAAAACAACTTTATATGGAAGGAGTGCCTTTGATTTGACGGCCTGCACATGCGCAGTTTGGCACAAGACGACCGTTCGACCTGATGACATGTTTTTACGCATGAGCTTCAAATGAAATCAAATGAAATTGTAAGTTTCATGCGCCGAATACAACAGGGGTACACTTTACTGTGAAATGCTTACTTACAAGCCCTTTCCCAACAATTTAGTTAAAAAGTAACAAAAATTAGCTAAATAAAAAAAGGAAATAGTAACATAATAAAATAACAATAATGAGGCTATAAGGAGTACCAGTACTGAGTCAATGTGCAGGGGTACCGGGTAGTTGAGGTAATAACTAGACTATATATAAGGAGTACCAGTACTCAGTCAATGTACAGGGTACCAGGAAGTTGAGGTAATAACTAGACTATATACAAGGAGTACCAGTACTGAGTCAATGTGCAGGGGTACCAGGAAGTTGAGGTAATAACTAGACTATATACAAGGAGTACCAGTACTGAGTCAATGTGCAGGGGTACCAGGTAGTTGAGGTAATAACTAGACTATATACAAGGAGTACCAGTACTGAGTCAATGTCCAGGGGTACCAGGTAGTTGAGGTAATAACTAGACTATATAATAATATAATAATAATAATAATAATAATAATATAATATAATATGCCATTTAGCAGACGCTTTTATCCAAAGCGACTTACAGTCATGCGTGCATACATTTTTGTGTATGGGTGGTCCCGGGGATCGAACCCACTACCTTGGCGTTACAAGCGCCGTGCTCTACCAGCTGAGCTACAGAGGACCACAACAAGGAGTACCAGTACTGAGTCAATGTCCAGGGGTACCATGTAGTTGAGGTAATTTAGGTAATATGTACATGTAGGTAGGGGTAAAAGTGACTAGGCAATCAGGATAGAGATTACATCTCCTCATCCAGGGAGTGCACACACACACACACACACACACACACACACACACACACACACACACACACACACACACACACACAGGGAGGGAATGTTGTGTTAGTTTAATATTGTTTCAGGACTATGAAAATGGAAAAAAGGATTAGCCTATGGATTATGAAAACAACAAAAATAAATGGGAAAATGGGAGAGGAGAAATGACTAGAGACAGTGTTGTTTAACTCACTGACCATGACCCATGAGTTCTTCTTACCTTTGTTCAGTAGAAAAGGCTCCCTCTCTAGACTCTATAGGACGATGCATAGACCGGTCACTCTTCATGGACACACAGCTGGGTACAGGGGAGGCTGGTCTCTCCTGCTTGATTGGACTTCAACACAACAGAGACAAACATTAAATCTCTCATCTACTCTGAGCTCAGATGGGGAAACATAAGAAGAGTTTCATTCCAAAACGCTATATATCAATTTTCAGAAATGTTGGTCAATTAGCTTTTATAGTTTAAAGAAATTATGAAAGAGATTGGTGAGTTTTTTCACTATCTAATCATGGCATGGGGTTGTTCAATGACGGACATGTATTTGTTTGAAATCTATCACTTGATGGTTTCATTTCAGAGAGACAAATAATCATGTTTTTTTGCAAAATGCTATATATCTGCCTCACTCTCAGAGAAATAAGTAGTACTGCTATGTTTTACACAGTAATAATACATATCTGCCTCACTCACAGAGAAATAAGTAGTACTACTAGGTTTTACACAGTAATAATATATATCTGCCTCACTCTCAGAGAAATAAGTAGTACTGCTAGGTTTTACACAGTAATAATATATATATATATATATATATATATATATATATATATATATATATATATATATATATATATCTGGCTCACTCTCAGAGAAATAAGTAGTACTGCTAGGTTTTACACAATAATAATATATCTGCCTCACTCACAGAGAAATAAGTAGTACTGCTAGGTTTTACACAGTAATAATATATATCTGCCTCACTCTCAGATAAATAAGTAGTACTGCTAGGTTTTACACAGTAATAATATATCTGCCTCACTCACAGAGAAATAAGTAGTACTGCTAGGTTTACACAGTAATAATATATCTGCCTCACTCTCAGAGAAATAAGTAGTACTGCTAGGTTTTACACAGTAATAATATATATATCTGCCTCACTCTCAGAGAACTAAGTAGTACTGCTAGGTTTTACACAGTAATAATATATATATCTGCCTCACTCTCAGAGAAATAAGTAGTACTGCTAGGTTTTACACAGTAATAATATATCTGCCTCACTCTCAGAGAAATAAGTAGTACTGCTAGGTTTTACACAGTAATAATATATATCTGCCTCACTCTCAGAGAAATAAGTAGTACTGCTAGGTTTTACACAGTAATAATATATATATCTGCCTCACTCTCAGAGAAATAAGTAGTACTGCTAGGTTTGACACAGTAATAATATATATCTGCCTCACTCTCAGAGAAATAAGTAGTACTGCTAGGTTTTACACAGTAATAATATATATATCTGCCTCACTCTCAGAGAAATAAGTAGTACTTCTAGGGTTTACACAGTAATAATATATATCTTCCTCACTCTCAGAGAAATAAGTAGTACTGCTAGGTTTTACACAGTAATAATATATATATATATATGTATATATATATATATATATATATATATATATATATATATATATATATATATATATATATCTGGCTCACTCTCAGAGAAATAAGTAGTACTGCTAGGTTTTACACAATAATAATATATCAGCCTCACTTACAGAGAAATAAGTAGTACTGCTAGGTTTTACACAGTAATAATATATATCTGCCTCACTCTCAGATAAATAAGTAGTACTGCTAGGTTTTACACAGTAATAATATATCTGCCTCACTCACAGAGAAATAAGTAGTACTGCTAGGTTTACACAGTAATAATATATCTGCCTCACTCTCAGAGAAATAAGTAGTACTGCTAGGTTTTACACAGTAATAATATATATATCTGCCTCACTCTCAGAGAACTAAGTAGTACTGCTAGGTTTTACACAGTAATAATATATATATCTGCCTCACTCTCAGAGAAATAAGTAGTACTGCTAGGTTTTACACAGTAATAATATATCTGCCTCACTCTCAGAGAAATAAGTAGTACTGCTAGGTTTTACACAGTAATAATATATATCTGCCTCACTCTCAGAGAAATAAGTAGTACTGCTAGGTTTTACACAGTAATAATATATATATCTGCCTCACTCTCAGAGAAATAAGTAGTACTGCTAGGTTTGACACAGTAATAATATATATCTGCCTCACTCTCAGAGAAATAAGTAGTACTGCTAGGTTTTACACAGTAATAATATATATATCTGCCTCACTCTCAGAGAAATAAGTAGTAGTTCTAGGGTTTACACAGTAATAATATATATCTTCCTCACTCTCAGAGAAATAAGTAGTACTGCTAGTTTTTACACAGTAATAATATATATCTGCCTCACTCTCAGAGAAATAAGTAGTACTGCTAGGTTTTACACAGTAATAATAATTAAAAAGAACGCTTGATCGAGGTGTTACTTTGGCAGATAATGTCACCCATCTAAATACATAATGTATGCTGTTTTTGGTTTATGTCAGTTTCATTGTGCTATGCTATAAATTGTTATTTTATTGTTGTAAGTGGTAAAATGAACTAGAAAATGTCATATTTTGCAATTCTGAGTAATTACTACTTTAATAAGGATATACACGTTATTCAGTACTACTGTAGTTGCTAAATAATTCCAATAGAATGCAGCATAAGACCATGAATGACATTTCAGAAGGTTAGTTTAGTTTTCTCGCTGGATACACCACCACTCCCCCTCACAGGAAAACTCCTGCACACGCTTTTTACTGTCCCTTTCCACACTGCTAACGCAATAAGCCTGAACATTAATTTAGTCACCTCTGGTCGAGAAAAAATTATTTTCCTAGTACATTCATTCATAGTCAGATTCATCAACCACCCGAGCCACTGCCTGTTCACCCCGCTATCATCCAATAGCGAGGTCAGTACAGGTGCATCAAAGCTGGGACTGAGAGAATGAAAAACAGCTTCTATCTCAAGGCCATCAGACTGTTAAATAGCCATCACTAACTAGCACATTAGAGGCTGCTGCTGCCTATTGAAATCACTGTTCACTTTAATAATGTTTACATATATTGCACTACTCATCTCATATGTATATACTGTATTCTATAATATACTACTGTATCTTAGTCCATGCCGCTTTGTCATTGCTTGTCCATATATGTATATATTCTTAAATTCCATTCCTTACTAGTTTTGTGTGTATTGGGTATATGTTGTGAAATTGTTAGATATTACTTGTTATTATATTATTACTTGATATTACTGCACTGTCGGAAATAGAAGCACAAGCATTTCGCTACACCCGCTATAACATCTGCTAAACACGTGTGTGTGACAAATAACATTTGATTTGATTTGATGTAATTTATTGGCGGGCTGGAAGATGCACTCGTCTTTTCTATTCCGAGGTTATTTACTCCCAATATCAGATATTAAGATTATTTTCTATAATGCATGTAAACTAGGGTTGAGGTTAGTGCATCTGACTAGTGATTATTTACCAGGGGTTCAACACCTGCTATAGTCACTATTTAATTGCTCTTCCAAAAGCATCACAGGCCTAATACGAGATATACAGCTAACTAAAGTAATGAGTGACCATTTTAGAAAATCTGGGAACATATAGTATTTGGTGAGTCAGCTGAGAAATAAAGTGTATTTTTCTTGTTAATTCCTTAGATCAGTCTCAAACCTGACCCACCTGTCCCACGCCAATTTCTGGACTTTCACATAGAGGTTACTAGTCACCCAGTTCAAACCACATTTGAAAAATAAAACAAATGTGTCTTATTTATCAAGTGTTCTGCCTGGCAATTATACACATAATAAAATAACAACAAAATAATCAAAATGCTATTTAATACTATAATTGTATTTACTAGGATAATATGATTACTAAAATAGTTTCTAAAAGTGTTCTAGGCTACCCTACCCTAGAATTAGGGGATAGGGTTACGGCTAAAATAGGTTATAAGTAGGGTAAGAGCTTCTGTATAGCACTTTGTGACATCTGCTGGTGTAAAAAGAGCTCTATAAATACATTTGATTGATTGTTAGGTTTAGGGTTTATATGGCAATAAACAGTATGGGTTTATGGCACTCTGGCTCCTCCTTGTGGCCACTATATAACTCATTCATTACTTTTACATTTTAGTCATTTAGTAGACGCTCTTATCCAGAGCGACTTACAGTTAGTGAGTGCATACATTATTTAATTATTTTTTCATACTGGCCCCCAGTGGGAAGCGAACCCACAACCGTGGCGTTGCAAACGCATTGCTCTACCAACTGAGCTACATCCCTGCCGGCCATTCCCTCCCCTACCCTGGACGACGCTGGGCAAATTGTGCTCCGCCCCATGGGTCTCCCGGTCGCGGCCGGCTACGACAGAGCCTGGATTCGAACCAGGATCTCTAGTGCCTTAGACCACTGCGCCACTCGGTAGACCTGACACTTCATGACACTTGCTTGGCTCATAATCAGAGGTAGCAACTGCGTCAGATCTACAAATCCATTAGCTAGACCACCCGATTAGACAACAATCACCCAATTATATCCATTTGGTTTGCAACTCAGTGAACCTGCGCAGCATTCGCTCAATTTGATGACTACTAACGAAGATTTCGATGCATATCAAATTACCCAGCAGCCATTTAGAAACAATAAGTCATTAAAAAAAATGTCTTTCTTAATTTAAAAATGTCTTCTGGCTGTTTAAATCGGCCACATCTTGAAAAGAGGACAGGGACATGCGTTTTGTTTAGATTGTTTAGACAAATATGGTTAACCATGACCAGAACATGTTTAATGTTTGATGGCTATCCACCAGCCATCGCCTCTTAAACTGTGTCTCACCTCACTATTGGTGACCACAACATGTACTCAGGTTAACATTGAGCGCGCTCACCAAGTAGCCGTAACCTTGTTAATAATAAGTTACCTGAGGTAAACCTACAGGGGTAACGCTCACCAAGTAGCCGTAACCTTGGTAATAATAAGTTACCTGAGGTAAACCTACAGGGTTAACGCTCACCAAGTAGCCGTAACCTTGTTAATAATAAGTTACCTGAGGTAAACCTACAGGGTTAACGCTCACCAAGTAGCAGTAACCTTGTTAATGAATAGTTGGTGCCACGGAGCTCAATAGAACTAATAGGAGCTGACCTAAAATGCCTGCTGTTTCGCGATTACTTTATAACTACAGACAGAACGTAATATTATTAAACTGGGCTCCATGGCGGATACAATTAACTAATTATATCAGAAATAAACGTTGTAAAAAATGTCACTTGAGGCGCCCCGAAAATAATATTGAAAAGTTCAGTCCTTGGACACAGAGGGGTTAAACACTAAAGTTACCGTCCATCTAGTGAAGAGAGGAGAACCGGACAGAGGGAGCGTAGGCCAGCATCCGTCAATGAGAGAGGGAGAAGCCCTCCACGGTATTTAACAGGTGGAAGAAAGTTCTGTACGGGGACGCGGACAGTTCCAGAACGCGGACATGAGCAGAGCCACACAATAAACTAAAAGCAGTCTTTAAAGTCGGGTACATTAGTAATATTCTTTTTTTATTACGTCAAACAAAATAAAATCGGTTAAAAAAAAAAGATTTTGAGATCTGGGCACGTATCCAAAAAGCGTCTCAGAGTAGAACAATTGGTCCTCTCTCTCCCCAGACAGACTCATTTAATACTGGGTCGTTACAATATTTTGAGATCTGGGCCCATATCCAAAAAGTGTCTCAGAGTAGAAAATGTGTTGTATAAGTGCTGAGAATAAAGCCATTTTAGTCCTACTCGTATGTGTATAAATTAAAGCTATGCATGAAGCCTCTTTATTCATAAGTGTCCCACCTAGTTGGCAGATATTTAGGACACCTCATGAGCTGTCCTAACCAGTTAAGAGTTAACAGCAGGTGTCTTGATAATAGAAACATGCAGCGAGTCAGTGGTTTCTGTACCACATGTAATTGCTTTGGAGCAGTGGTGACCTGTCATTCAGATTTACAGTAAGTGCATTCATCTAATTTCAGCTAAACAATGGATATATAGCGTTTTGCAATAATACTAATAATAATTATACACATCTAAAATCTATTAATTAAACATCTGAGAACAGTAATATTGAAGGTACCCATAAGCAACCATTTCTGATTAAATAATAATTCTTAAACAAAATTGTCATCTCACCTCTTAGCTTTGGTGTCATGTTCCCCAGAGAGACTCATTTTAGAGGCAGGGCCCCCCTCCTCTCTCTCCCCAGAGAGACTCATTTTAGAGGCAGGGCCCCCCTCCTCTCTCTCCACAGAGAGACTCATTTTAGACCACTGACCCCTAAACAGAGATCCAACATGTTGGTTGTAGTTAACACAGTAATTATTGAATGTGAATTGTTATCATTTATTAATGATCTCTTACAAAACATTTAGTAACAGACATATCGAAACAGTCAAGTGATTTAATGCAATCACATGAATATGTAGTTGTGACATCTCTTCTCCATGTTAACTGTCAATAATAATAATAAGTCACTGTTTGTTAAGGTAGTTATAGACAGTGCAGCAACACAAGGCCATGTCTCACACTTATTTGTATTCGTTAAAAGTCGGCCATTTATTATCTTTGAATCTGTTTTTTTCCAAACGTATCTGAGAATGTAGACAGAAGGGCTAAAACAGGCTTGATTGATCTGGGGGGGATCAGTGATCTATACAGAAAGGCTATTGTCACGGTTTCGGCCGAGGCGGCTCCTCCTCCTTGTTCGGACAGGTTTCGCCGGTCGTCGTCTCCGGAGTACTAGCTGCCACTGCTCTATGTTTCATGTGTGATTGGTTTTGTCTGTTAGTCACACCTGTTTTGTGTTATGTCTCATTAAGCACCCTATTTAGTTTCCATGTTGTTGGTTTAGTGTTGTGTGTAATTGTTTGTGTCGTGTTGTTGCGCTACCCGTGTTCGGTACGCTATTATCGTAGCTTCCTCCTCGGTTGAGGAGAGTATTTCGCACCTGTGTGTGCGCTCTCGTTATTTTACGCCTGTGTGCGTCTTTTTGCCTCCGGGCTGTTTGGATTATTTTTGAACGCTCTAGTAAACTCTTGTTGGACTTATCATCTGCTTCCTGCGCCTGATTCTGCACCACACCATTCCACAGCAACGTGACAGAATTACACACCTCTATGGAATCAGCAGGAGCACACGTCGACAGCATGGAGGAGCGTCTCCTTGGTCAAGAGCATCGCATCAACCGGATCGGGCACGCTTTGGATGGCGTCATGGACACACTTCGTCGATGGGAGATCAGCGGGGTTCCCACAGCCCCACCTGTCGCACCATCACCACCGGACAGCCAGCCCGCCCGTCTACCGGAACCCAGCGGGATTCGGCTCTCGCTCCCGAGGGCGTACGACGGCTCCGCTGCCGGGTGTCAGGGGTTCCTCTTACAAGTGGAGCTCTACCTTGCCACCATACACCCGGCGCCCTCGGGATACGAGAGCGTTTCCGCCCTCATCTCCTGTCTCACCGGCAAGGCGTTGGAGTGGGCCAACGCCGAATGGAGGGGAATAGACGCCGCCACAGTCACCTATGCGGAATTCTCCCGCCGCTTCCGTGCGGTCTTTGACCATCCACCAGAGGGGAAGGCGGCGGGGGAACGTCTATTCCACCTCCGACAGGGGATGAGGAGCGCTCAAGAGTTCGCGCTGGAGTTCCGGACTCTAGCAGCTGATGCGGGGTGGAATGAGAGGGCCCTCATAGACCACTTTAGGTGTAGCCTTCGGGAGGACGTCCGCAGGGAGTTAGCATGCAGGGACACCACACTAACATTTGACCAGCTTGTGGACATGGCCATTCGTCTGGACAACCTGCTTGCGACCCGCGGACGTCCCAGGTGGGGGCCTCCCATTCCACCCTCCAGCGCCTCCGAGCAGAGTCCGATGGAGCTTGGAGCGGCTGGCGCTAGAGGGAGAAGAGGAAGGAGCCCGAGGGGGGCAGTCTCCTGCACCAAGTGTGGCCGCGGAGGGCACACCGCGGCTAGGTGCTGGGGAGGGTCCCCTGATGAGGGAGATGGCAGGTCATACAGTGGGGAGTCCTCCCAGGTGAGTAGGCGCCCTACTTACCCAGAGCTTTCTGTCGTACACATTACATTACCTGTTTGTTTCCCACAGGTTGCACCTCGTTCCCAGCATAAGGCGCTAGTCGATTCAGGCGCAGCTGGGAATTTTGTAGATCGGAGATTCTGTGTTAAGTTAGGGATTCCCCTCCTTCCAGTCGAAAAGCCCTTTCCCGTACATGCCTTAGATAGTCGTCCGTTATGATCTGGGTTGATTGGGGAGGTCACAGCGCCACTTAGGATGATGACGCAGGGGGGTCATGAGGAGACGATTCAACTCTATCTGATTGACTCTCCTGCGTATCCGGTGGTACTGGGGCTTCCCTGGTTGATTACCCATGATCCTACTATTTCGTGGCGAGAGAAGGCTCTTAAAGGGTGGTCTGCTCAGTGTGAGGGGTTATGTCTGGGTGTTTCCGTAGGGGCGACCTCGGTGGAGAGTCCGAACTAGATGCCAGCACTGCACATTCCTCCTGAATATGAGGATTTGGCACTCGTGTTTAGTAAGACCAGAGCGGCACGGTTGCCACCTCATAGACAGGGGGATTGTGCGATAGACCTCCAGACAGGAGCCGCGCTCCCGCGGAGCCATGTGTATCCCTTGTCACAGGAAGAGAAACGGGCAATGGAAACTTACATTGCCGAGTCTCTGAGACAGGGATACATACGGCCCTCTACTTCTCCCGCGTCCTCGAGCTTCTTTTTTGTGAAGAAGAAGGATGGAGGTCTGCGTCCGTGTATTGATTACCGCGGTCTCAATCAGGTGACTGTGAAATACAGTTATCCACTCCCGCTGATTGGGACTATGACGGAGTCATTACACGGGGCACGGTTCTTCACAAAATTGGACCTCAGGAGCGCATATAACTTGGTGCGTATTAGGGAGGGCGATGAGTGGAAGACAGCATTTAGTACTACCTCCGGCCATTACGAGTATCTCGTCATGCCATATGGGTTAATGAATGCTCCATCAGTCTTCCAATTGTTTGTAGATGAAATTTTCCGGGACATGCAGGCGCAGGGAGTAGTGGTGTACATAGATGATATTCTTGTGTACAGTTCTACTCGGGCCGAGCATGTAGCCCTGGTGCGCAGGGTATTGAGGAGACTGTTGGAGCATGACCTGTATGTCAAGGCTGAGAAATGTCTGTTCTTTCAGGAGTCAGTTTCCTTTTTGGGTTACCAGTTGTCTGCGTCAGGGGTGAGAATGGAGGTGGACCGAGTGTCCGCCGGGCGTAATTGGCAAACCCCAACGACGGATAAAGAGGTGCAGCGGTTCTTGGGTTTTGCGAATTACTACCGGAGGTTTATCCGGGGTTTTGGACAGGTGGCAACTCCCATCACGTCTCTTCTGAAGGGGGGTCCGGTGCGCTTGCAGTGGTCGGCTGAGGCGGACAGGGCTTTTGGGAGACTGAAGGACCTGTTTACCTCGGCTCCGGTGTTGGCGCGCCCGGATCCCACTTTACCCTTCCAAGTTGAGGTGGACGCGTCCGAGGCCGGTATCGGGGCCGTTCTTTCTCAACGATCCGGTACACCACCTAAGCTCCGCCCCTGTGCTTTTTATTCGAAGAAGCTCAGTCCGGCGGAGCGGAATTATGACGTAGGGGACAGGGAGCTGTTAGCCGTAGTACAGGCCCTAAAGGTGTGGAGGCATTGGCTTGAGGGGGCTCAGCACCCTTTCCTCATTCTGACCGATCATCGTAACCTGGAATACATTCGGGCAGCTAGGAGACTGAATCCTCGCCAGGCTCGATGGACTATGTTTCTCGCCCGGTTTGTGATTAAGATCACTTACATCCCTGGGTCCCAGAACGGGAAGGCAGATGCTCTGTCCCGTCGGTATGACGCGGAGGAGAGGTGCGTGGAGTCCATTCCCATACTACCGGAGTCTTGTCTGGTGGCACCGGTGGTGTGGGAGGTCGATGCGGAGATCGAGCGGGCGTTACGTACCGACCCTAGTCCTCCACAGTGTCCGGTGGGTCGGACGTACGTCCCGCTCGAGGTCCGGGATCGGCTGATTTATTGGGCTCACACGTCCCCCTCCTCTGGACATCCGGGTATTGGCCGGACGGTGCACTGCCTTAGCACGAAGTACTGGTGGCCAACGTTAGCCAGGGATGTGAGGGTTTATGTTTCCTCCTGCTCAGTGTGTGCCCAGTGTAAGGCGCCCAGACACTTGCCCAGGGGTAAATTACAGCCCCTGCCCATTCCACAACGACCCTGGTCTCATCACAGGGGAATACCACCATCCTGGTCGTTGTGGATCGGTTCTCAAAGGCCTGTCGTCTCCTTCCCATGCCGGGTCTTCCTACTGCCCTACAGACCGCTGAGGCCCTATTTACTCACGTCTTCCGGCATTACGGGGTGCCCGAGGATATAGTGTCCGATCGAGGCCCCCAGTTTACCTCCAGAGTCTGGAGAGCATTTGTGGAACGTTTGGGGGTCTCGGTGAGCCTTACCTCGGGTTACCACCCGGAGAGCAATGGGCAGGTGGAACGTGTCAACCAGGATGTGGGTAGGTTTCTGAGGTCATATTGTCAGGGCCGGCCGGAGGAGTGGGCGAGATATGTGCCCTGGGCCGAGATGGCACAGAACTCTCTCCGCCACTCCTCCACTAGACTAACCCCTTTCCAGTGTGTGTTAGGGTACCAGCCGGTTCTGGCACCGTGGCATGAGAGCCAGATCGAGGCCCCCGCTGTGGATGAGTGGGTGCGGCGCTCAGAGGAGACGTGGAAAGCTGCACACGTCCATCTGCAGCGTGCCATACGTCGACAGAAGACGAGCGCCGACCTACACCGCAGTGAGGGGCCAGTGTACGCACCTGGAGATCGAATCTGGCTCTCAACCAGAAACCTGCCCCTCGGCCTGCCCTGCCGGAAGCTGGGTCGGCGGTTTGTGGGGCCTTTTAAAGTCCTGAGGAGATTGAACGAGGTGTGTTACAGGTTAGAACTACCTATTGATTACAAGAATGTTAACCCCTTGTTCCATGTGTCTCTCCTCAGGCCGGTGGTAGCTGGTCCACTCCAGGACTTTGAGATTGAGGAGACTCCTCCGCCCCCGTTGGACATCGAGGGGGCTCCGGCGTACACTGTTCGGACCATCCTGGATTCGAGACACCGGATGGGGGGTCTCCAACATCTCGTGGAGTGGGAGGGGTACGGTCTGGAGGAGCGGTGCTGGGTGCCGAGGAGGGACATTCTGGATCTGTCCCTGATGACCGAATTCCATCGTGGTCATCCTACGCGCCCTGCTCCGCGTCCTCCTGGTCGTCCCCGAGGCCGGAGGCGTCAAGGGGGGGGTACTGTCACGGTTTCGGCCGAGGCGGCTCCTCCTCCTTGTTCGGGCAGGTTTCGCCGGTCGTCGTCTCCGGAGTACTAGCTGCCACCGCTCTATGTTTCATGTGTGATTGGTTTTGTCTGTTAGTCACACCTGTTTTGTGTTATGTCTCATTAAGCACCCTATTTAGTTTCCTTGTTGTTAGTTTAGTGTTGTGTGTAATTGTTTGTGTCGTGTTGTTGCGCTACCCGTGTTCGGTACGCTATTATCGTAGCTTCCTCCTCGGTTGAGGAGAGTATTTTGCACCTGTGTGTGCGCTCTCGTTATTTTACGCCTGTGTGCGTCTTTTTGCCTCCGGGCTGTTTGGATTATTTTTGAACGCTCTAGTAAACTCTTGTTGGACTTATCATCTGCTTCCTGCGCCTGATTCTGCACCACACCATTCCACAGCAACGTGACAGCTATACTGTGACACTCTGGCTCCAGGACTTTTGTATTTGAGCCAGGGTGTATTTTGTTTTGTTGGGTTTTGGGTGATTTTCTATGTTTGCATTTCTGTCTCGTTTATTTCTATGTTGGGAGTTCTGTCGTGTCTATTTCTAGGTTGTTGTATGTTGTCTTCAATGACTCCCAATCGGAGGTAACGAGTGTCAGCTGTCGGCTCGTTATCTCTGATTGGGAGCCATATTTAAACTGTGTGTTTTCACCTTGTGTTTGTGGGTTTTTGTTCCAGTGTTCCATGTTTCCGTTTGAGTCGGTGTTCTGTGGACTTCACGAGTCGTCTTTTGTTTTGTATTTCTGTGTTTTTTTCTATTAAAGTCATGTTCACTCGCAACGCTGCGCTTTGGTCCGCTTCCTCATTGGTAGACGATCGCGACAGAAAAACCCACCATCAAAGGACCAAGCAGCGTGTCCAGGAGCCTAGGGTCTGGACATGGGAAGAGATTTTGGACGGTAAAGGGTCCTGGACTTGGGAGGAGATCCTGGATGGGATGGATCGCCGCCCATGGAGCGAAACTGTGGAGAGGCGACGGAGAGAGTAGCAACGGCGTCGGCAGAGCCATCGTCGGAAGGACGAGAGGCAACCCCAATAAATTTTTTGGGGGGGGCACATGGCTTGGGCGACTGAGCAGCAGGAGGGTGCCACAAGGCAGATTCAGAAGGCTACCAGGTTAAGGGGGCTGACGGAGGCAGAGAAGGGACGGATTCAGGAGGCTACCAGGTTAAGGGGGCTACTGGGAAAAGCAGGGAAGGAAGGTGTAGAGGCACGGCGAGAGGTACTGGGGTGTGTAACCAGTCCGGTCCGGCCCGTTCCTAATCCCGAGGTACAGCCAGTAGTGTGTGTCCCCCGTACGGTACGGCCTGTTCCGGCCCCTCGCACTAAGTGTACGGTGCGCGTCGCCAGCCCGGTTCGGCCTGTTCCTGCCACCCGCACCAAGTATACGGTGCGCGTCGCCAGCCCAGCCCGGCCTGTTCCTGAGCCTCGTACGAAGCCTACGGTGCGCGTCGCCAGCCCGACCCGGCCTGTTGCTGCTCTCCGCACTAGGCCTTGTGTGCGTTCCCAGGGTCCTGCATGCCCTGTTGCTTCTCCCCGCACTAGCCCTGAGATGCGTGTCCTCAGCCCGGGACCACCAGTTCCGGCACCACGCACTAGGCCTTATGTGCGTTCCCAGGGTCCTGCATGCCCTGTTGCTTCTCCCCGCACTAGGCTTTATGTGCGTTCCCAGGGTCCAGCATGCCCTGTTGCTTCTCCCCGCACTAGCCCTGAGATGCGTGTCCTCAGCCCGGGACCTCCAGTTCCGGCACCACGCACTAGGCCTTGTGTGCGTACCCAGGATCCGTCAGCCAGCCATGAGCAGCCAGATCCGTCAGCCAGCCATGAGCAGCCAGATCCGTCAGCCAGCCATGAGCAGCCAGATCCGTCAGCCAGCCATGAGCAGCCAGATCCGTCAGCCAGCCATGAGCAGCCAGATCCGTCAGCCAGCCATGAGCAGCCAGATCCGTCAGCCAGCCATGAGCAGCCAGATCCGTCAGCCAGCCATGAGCAGCCAGATCCATCAGCCAGCCATGAGCCGTCCAGCCAGGATCCGCCAGAGCCGTCCAGCCAGGATCCGCCAGAGCCGTCCAGCCAGGATCCGCCAGAGCCGTCCAGCCAGGATCCGCCAGAGCCGTCCAGCCGGGATCCGCCAGAGCCGTCCAGCCGGGATCCGCCAGAGCCGTCCAGCCGGGATCCGCCAGAGCCGTCCAGCCGGGATCCGCCAGAGCCGTCCAACCGGGATCCGCCAGAGCCGTCCAGCCGGGATCCGCCAGAGCCGTCCAGCCGGGATCCCCCAGAGCCGTCCAGCCGGGATCCGCCAGAGCCGTCCAGCCGGGATCCGCCAGAGCCGTCCAGCCGGGATCCGCCAGAGCCGTCCAGCCAGGATCCGCCAGAGCCGACCAGCCGGGATCCGCCAGAGCCGTCCAGCCAGTATCCACCATTCAGCCTGGTACTGCCCCTTAGTCCGGTACTGCCCCTTAGTCCGGTACTGCCCCTTAGTCCGGTGCTGCCCCTTAGTCCGGTGCCGCCCCTTAACCCAGTGGGGTTTAGTTGGGGGGTGGTCATGTGGAGGAGGCTAGGGAAGCGGGTGGTGACTAAGGTGGGGTGGGAACCACGACCAGGGGCAGAACCGCCACCGTGGACAGACGCCCACCCAGACCCTCCCCTAGACTGTATGTTGGTGCCCCCGGAGTTCGCACCTTTAGGGGGGGGTACTGTGACACTCTGGCTCCAGGACTTTTGTATTTGAGCCAGGGTGTATTTTGTTTTGTTGGGTTTTGGGTGATTTTCTATGTTTGCATTTCTGTCTCGTTTATTTCTATGTTGGGAGTTCTGTCGTGTCTATTTCTAGGTTGTTGTATGTTGTCTTCAATGACTCCCAATCGGAGGTAACGAGTGTCAGCTGTCGGCTCGTTATCTCTGATTGGGAGCCATATTTAAACTGTGTGTTTTCACCTTGTGTTTGTGGGTTTTTGTTCCAGTGTTCCATGTTTCCGTTTGAGTCGGTGTTCTGTGGACTTCACGAGTCGTCTTTTGTTTTGTATTTCTGTGTTTTTTTCTATTAAAGTCATGTTCACTCGCAACGCTGCGCTTTGGTCCGCTTCCTCATTGGTAGACGATCGTGACATATACCTCAGCCAGTGGCGACCTGTCATTCTATTTTGCATGTTATTGTGGTTATTGTCACATATCAGTTCGCTAACAATGTAAAAATATATATACACTACCGGTCAAAAGTTTTAGAACACATACTCATTCAAGGGTTTGTCTTTGAATGAGAACACATACTCATTCAAGGGTTTGTCTTTATTTTTACTATTTTCTACATTGTAGAATAATAGTGAAGACATCAACATTATGAAATAACACATATGGTATCATGTAGTAACCAAAAAAGTGTTAAACAAATCAAAATATATTTTATATTTGAGATTTTTCAAATAGCCACCCTTTGCCTTGATGACAGCTTTGCACACTCTTGGCATTCTCTCAACCAGCGACCCGTCATTCAGTGCAGGTGGCATTTCCTGTTTTGCATGTTATTTTGGCATTAATGCGTGTCACATATCAGTTTGCAAAAAATTCAAAAAAAAATATGTATATCATTGAGTTAATATAGCCGCATACAAACATGGTCTCTTTTTTGTTTTCTTGAGTAAGGCAGCTCCAAAATGCAGGTGTTTCAGCCTAGCTCAGTGCTTTCTGTGGTGGTGGGGCAAGCCAGAAGAAAATACGGAGCGCTGCGCCGTGATTGGCTCAGTGTTCTGTCACTCATGGGGACACTACGTCACTGCCAAGTCTAAGGGTAGAGCTAGAAAATTCAAGCCCCTTGGGTGCTGCCACAGAGTTACATTAGAAGTGCCCATCCAAGAAGGTCATTGGCCAACAGATAAAATGACGTCAAATCACATTATATCTACAGTAGCTTTGATTGGACTGATCAGGTCAACATCATACTTTCAAAATCTTAGCCAGCAGTCATCATCATGAATCAGGTCGACAATCTACAGGCAAATCCTTTTTAATCCTTGTCATATGAAGAGAAATAATGAAGAGAAATGATAGGACAGCTGTTGGGACTCTGCTGTTGGGACTCTGCTGATGGGACTCTGCTGTTGGGACTCTGCTGTTGGGACTCTGCTGTTGGGACTCTGCTGTTGGGACTCTGCTGTTGGGACTCTGCTGCTGGGACTCTGCTGTTGGGACTCTGCTGTTGGGACTCTGCTGTCGGGACTCTGCTGTCGGGACTCTGCTGTTGGGACTCTGCTGTTGGGACTCTGCTGTTGGGACTCTGCTTTATGTAGGCCCTAACAGTTTGTGGGCAGCGTTTATCACCGTTATAGTGCAATGAATGTATTGTTTAGTGTTGTGTTGTGGAGTGGCTTTGCTGGCATGCATCCCCCTTTATTTATGTTTTGCCCCACCAAGATTGACATGCTAAAATCCCCACTGACCTCAGCTATAGCCTAGATGACCAGCCTAAACCTGTTCAGATCAGTTCCCATAACGTTATAACAGTAACAGTAGCAGGAGCCTAGTCCTGATACAGATGGAGGTCTATACCTCAGCTATAGCCTACATATCCTAGATGACCAGCCTAAACCTGTTCAGATCAGTTCCCATAACGTTATAGACCTAACAGTAGCAGGACAGAGCTTGTAGCCTAGGCATGGTATTTTACACACCATTTCAAACGGAGACCATCAGGTTGGTCAGCATGATATGTAATCATAGCTCAAACCTACTCTGACTATTGAATGTCTGACGTCGACCTAAACTTATAATAGTTTGTAGTTTAGCCTAGACTTACCAGGGTCTGCCCGTCTTTCCTACATATCAACACATTTATCCGACATCTAATGTTACAGAGAAATATGTGCCACAGTTTCAACAGCCATTGTGTAACTGCGTAGGCTACACACTTACTTTCACGTTCATATGAGGAAATCACATAACTTCTTACAGTCGCTGGTGCAGCCGCCTGTTCTCTTGCAGATGAAGTAGCTTTTATAGGCAACTCATTCAACCAGCCTAAACAACAGTAAATACAAGATGTCAAATGGTCAAAAGTCAATCCTGATATAGCCATGTACATCAAAGAGAGGTGTATTGCTACAGATGTAGGATCTTAATTTTAGCCAGTTTGCTACAGCAGGAAAATAATCCTGCAGCAACAGGACATTTGAATTATTATGGGAATGGGCGGCAGGGATGTAGCTCAGTTGGTAGAGCATGGCATTTGCAACGCCAGGGTTGTGGGTTCGATTCCAGTATAAAAAAATAAAAATGTATGCACTCGCAATGTATGCAAGTCGCTCTGGATAAGAGCGTCTGCTAAATGACTAAAATGTAAAAAAATCACCATGTAGAATTATGTGTACAGATGTAGGATCTTAATTTGATCACCCCCCACTGCAGAATAACTTTCCCTCAACGCAGTAAATGTAAAACTTGTAGTGTATTTGAGGTTTTAAAAGGCTTCTGAAGTTTGTAATTTCCACTTAGAAATGGCAGACTTGAGTTTCCCTTAATAAAAATGTATCAACCGATACAAAAATGTCCATTAATTATAAATCACATTTCCTGTTGCTGCAGGAATATTTTCCTGCTGTAGCAAACTGGCTCAAATTAAGATCCTACATATGTACATGCAAATGTACTTGGCGAATAAAGGTGATTCTGATTCTGCAAAGGTTGAGTCTCTAGATTCCCTTGCTGCTCTGGGGAAATAATGAAATGGTTGTCATAGTGATTTAAACTGGGACTGGTTATCTCCAAACTCTGAGGCCATGTCATTTGTTATATTCCACCCAATTGATAAAGGAAGCTAGAAGTCTGAACCCAGAAGATAACTCTAAATAAACACTAACTGATATTATCCTAACATCCTTTCACTCATATTGTTGTGTCTCTTTGTTCAACGGACGTCGGGTAGCCTGTGATATTAATATTGTAGCAAACAGCGGGGCAGGGCAGTGAAACCAGGTCGCTGGCCAAAACTAGGTTAACCCTATTGCTGCGATGGGAATTGTAACCTGTCTCACACTGCCCCCTATAAAAGCAAGTCTCGTGCTTCGACTACTCAGACCCCTCACACATCCGGGCCGTGCAATCTGATGGCCTCACAGACACCATACTACTTCTGACACCAATGTAGCAAACAGCGGGGCAGGGAAGTGAACCCAGGTTGCACTTGTAAAAAGGCAAACAACCTACGCATCGCGCCGTTGGAGCCAATTGGGTTACTTGGTTGGAATTGCATCATAGTACATGGGAATAATGATGCATTTTATTTAGTAAAGTGGTTTCTTGCATCAAACACAACAACATTTTCAGTCACCTCCTCCTTGTGTGAAGGACAAGTAGATAAACAGGTTAATGTCAAGCTCTGCATGTTTTTTGGAATGTCTCATGGAATGTAGGCTTACATTGAACACCACACATTGGCTGCTACTGTAGGCTGAATGATAGAACAGCTATTTCCATGTTAAATGTGATTGGATGCCTTTTTTACATTATGATCAAATAGCCTACTTGGTCTCTGTTAAAACTGTAACTTAAAGTGGGTACAGCCTCAGTGTTCACAGTAAACTCACGCCGGAAGTTGCACAGATCGCTACACTATATTAGAACTATGATACAATTACATTTATCATATACGAAATGTGAAATGTAGAACTAGGATGAATGAATATTGATGTATTGAATTCACAGGAGGTTGATGGCACCTTAATTGGGGAGGACGGGCTTGTGGTAATGGCTGGAGCGGAATAGGTGGAATGGTATCATTAATATGAGCCGTCCTCCCCTCAGCAACCTCCACTGATTGGATCTGACTTGCCCACGTCCAGTTAGCGCCATTTTGTATGATTAAACTGTCAAGTCATTATATATTTTCCGTTCTGCTGAGAGCACCTTCCTGATGACTGGCACTCTGTACATTCCTATGGATGAGGCCTGAGCTGGAATGTGAAGCTAACTGTAGCTAGCTAGCTTTAGAAAACCAGTATATCTAGCTAGCATCATAGTCCACCCCTCAGGCTAAGTTCAGGTTACAGCATGAGGCAGGCATCAACAGCCGAGTTGTAGGCTACAACCTGGGTCGTATTCATTAGTTTACTCCGCAGCCAACAGTTTTGCAACAATGCTTAAACAGTTTACTCCAAAACACTGTACAACGTGACCTAAATGGTTTCTGTTGCCAAACGTTTTTCTACGGTGGGCACTAATGAACACACACAACCTGTTTTGAGGAAGTGTAAGTTGTTGTTAGTCTTTCCACAGTATTTATTTGTCTCTCTTTCACACAACATACCTTCCTGAGTGAAAAGAGTTAACAGTAGATTAGAAAGAGAAAATGTTGTTGCTTGTTGTGTTTTAAGCCTGTTTTGAGAAGACAAGTCTATAGACCTATGATACAGTACACTCTTAGAAAAAAGAGTTCCAAAAGGGTCCTCTGGCTGTCCCCACAGGAGAACGCTTTTGGGTTCCAGGTAGAACCCTTCTGGCTTCCATGTAGAACCCTCGATGAAAGGATTCTTCATGGAACCCAAAAGGGTTCTACCTAGGACCAAAAAGGGTTCTACAAAGGGTTCTCCTATGGGGACAGCCAAAGAACCCTTTTAGATTCTAGATAGTGTAGGAGCGATCACCCTGGGGCACACAGATGGAAACAGAACGAATTCACCCCACGCATCTAATTTATATCCAAAACATGTTAAGGAGAGTAGGCCTATTATAACACTGTCCACAAAACATATCATCAACTATATGAATACACATAACAATATCATCAACTATATGAATACACATAACAATATCATCAACTATATTAATACACATAACAATATAATCAACTATATTAATACACATAACAATATCATCAACTATATGAATACACATAACAATGTCATCAACTATATGAATACACATAACAATATTATCAACTATATTAATACACATAACAATATCATCAACTATATGAATACACATAACAATATCATCAACTATATGAATACACATAACAATATCATCAACTATATTATTACACATAACAATATCATCAACTATATGAATACACATAACAATATCATCTACTATATTAATACACATAACAATATCATCAACTATATTATTACACATAACAATATCATCAACTATATGAATACACATAACAATATCATCAACTATATTAATACACATAACAATATCATCAACTATATTATTACACATAACAATATCATCAACTATATGAATACACATAACAATATCATCAACTATATTAATACACATAACAATATCATCAACTATATTAATATCATAACAATCGTCGTCTTACCTTTTATATGTCTCTCAATACAAGTAGAGTCTGGAATGATCATTCGGTGGTGGAAAGTTCCTTTAGTTTGTTCTGCTCATTTCCATATCAGGTTCTACCTGTTCTCTCTCCCACTCCCTGTCTCTTTATAGCTCTTACAATGTGCCTTGGCATACATTCTACAAGTGTCTGGAACTCCAAATGTAGTTCTGATTTAGTGTTCCAAATGAAAACAATTTGATTAAACTGGTTAATATGGTTAAAATACATTAAGACTGAGTAATGATGTGATTGTTTTTATTATTTTGTATTGAAAAGTTTGACTTTATTTTCCCTATGTCCTTTCAATATAGGAACAATTTCACAATTTCACTGTTTGGCTCCTGCCAAACGTGCCCCAACAATCACCAATCGTTAAGCTCTTCCCGAGCAGGGTTGCAGTCTCTCTTCATTGCAGCTCCTCTCTCCCCAGGGGTAACAGCTCCTCTCTCCCCAGGGGTAGCAGCTCCTCTCTCCCCAGGGGTAGCAGCTCCTCTCTCCCCAGGGGTATCAGCTCCTCTCTCCCCAGGGGTAACAGCTCCTCTCTCCCCAGGGGTAACATCTCCTCTCTCCCCAGGGGTATCAGCTCCTCTCTCCCCAGGGGTAGCAGCTCCTCTCTCCCCAGGGGTAGCAGCTCCTCTCTCCCCAGGGGTAACAGCTCCTCTCTCCCCAGGGGTATCAGCTCCTCTCTCCCCAGGGGTAACAGCTCCTCTCTCCCCAGGGGTAACATCTCCTCTCTCCCCAGGGGTATCAGCTCCTCTCTCCCCAGGGGTAGCAGCTCCTCTCTCCCCAGGGGTAGCAGCTCCTCTCTCCCCAGGGGTAACAGCTCCTCTCTCCCCAGGGGTAACAGCTCCTCTCTCCCCAGGGGTAGCAGCTCCTCTCTCCCCTAGGATGTGAAGACATCGGTGGCTTAGCTCATAACCAGTAGGAGGGTCCGGGAAGGAATTTCAACAGCTAAACCATGAATACATCACCAGTGTATTGCCAAAAACCACTCAAGAACTTCAAACATAGACTCTGACCTGTCCAATGAGCCAAACTGATTAAAGAATCCCACAGTACCTAAACACCCCCCCCCCCCTCTCTCTCTCTCTCTCTCTCTCTCTCTCTCTCTCTCTCTCTCTCTCTCTCTCTCTCTCTCTCTCCTGTGTGCTCTCCCCTCCTCTGTCTCTCTCCATCATATCCTATTCTTCTGTTGCTGTCTCTGTGTCTTGTCTGGTGTCTCTCTCCATAATATCATATTCTTCTGTTGCTGTCTCTGTGTCCTGTCTGGTGTCTCTCTCTCTTTCTCCATCACTTTCTCTGTGTCGTCTATAGATGTCTCTCATCTTGTCTGGTGTCTCTCCATCAACAGAAATATTGGTGAGGGTTAGGCCTACTCCAATACAACATTGAAAACATGAAAACACGACTACATAATACCATTAAATACAGTTGGAATATAGTTACAACACTCCAACTGTTTCCATCAAACAGAAAAACAACAAGAAAGCTGGATAAACACATTTAGATTTTCTACATACTGCACTTTACTTTTGCATGATCCATACAGCTGTTTAAGGTCATATAAAGGCAGAGTGCAGTATCAGAATTTAAGGGGTCATAGGTCAGATCAGTGGTCATGGTTGATATGATTGGACAAAAAACCCAACTTTAAAGCCATTTTTCTCAGATTCACTGTTTGCGTAGACTGCTCTTTGCCTTTGTAGGGCAGTAGTTCAGGTGGCTTCCCTTGCCCTTAGTCTGCCTCCTGTCCCTCCTATCGCCATGGAGACACCTTCCTGAAAACAATGACTCCATACTTTGCTGAAACCTGTTCTGCCCGTTCATGTCCTTAAAGATGAATGTTGGAATGTTCCAATGTGGTTACCCCAAAAAGATTCCAAGATAGATCACACATCCATAACTGGTTTCCTGCTTGTAGCAGGCCACGTTCACAGGAATCCTTTTCTCTAGCAATGAGTCATATGATTTAATGAGAATATTTTTCTGGAGTGAGAGTGTAATGCAAGTCAAGGTGTCCTTGGATGAATGTCAACAAGATTTATAACCGGCATTGTTAAATGAACTGTTGTAATAAATAAATAAAATATTTTTAAATGTATTGTCACAGACACCGGATAGATGCAGTGAAATGTGTTGTTTTACAGGGTCAGTCACAGTAGTACAGCGCCCCTGGAGCAAATCAGGTTTAAGTGCCTTGCTTAAGGGCACAGACAGATATTTACCTTGACTGCTCAGGATTTTGTTCCAGCAACCTTTCAGTTACTGGCCCCACTAGGTAATCTTACCATACCAGTTCACACCCTAACAGACGACACTGTTCAAGTGTTCAAATGTAGTCCGTGAAGAGGTATTAGGATTATGTGCACAGCTATTCTGCCATACAATTGCAAACTGCTGCTACACATTTGGTCAAAGATGAGTTCAGACCTATATCAGGCTTCATAGTATCTGTTATATCTTGTGACAAAGTGTCCTGATTCAATTATCTTCAGTTTCAGAGAAAACGGAGGGTCAAATTTGCAGCAACTACAAAATCCCAGTAAAAACCAAGGAAACAGCAGTAAGTGAGGTTACTGCCATCTGGCTTCGTTCCACCATGTTCTACTGTAGTTACTACGGTTTTCCTTGGTATTCTATCAGGCTCTGATTTCAGGCCATCCCGACCATGACACTCACCCTCACACACTCCATGAGACAGCCAGTGATCCAGTTATCACCCGAATAAAACATGGCACAATCACGCAGAAACATTATGGTTTAACTCGCATTGAAATGCAAATACCCAGATAATGGTAAGAAATTTAGCAAACAAAATATTGAAACGCTCGCTAACATAAAGAAAAGGACAGCATTGATATTAATACAAAGTCACATACAGTGGGGGAAAAAAGTATTTAGTCAGCCACCAATTGCGCAAGTTCTCCCACTTAAAAAGATGAGAGAGGCCTGTAATTTTCATCATAGGTACACGTCAACTATGACAGACAAAATGAGAAAACAAATCCAGAAAATCACATTGTAGGATTTTTTATGAATTTATTTGCAAATTATGGTGGAAAATAAGTATTTGGTCAATAACAAAAGTTTCTCAATGCTTTGTTAAATACCCTTTGTTGGCAATGACACAGGTCAAACGTTTTCTGTAAGTCTTCACAAGGTTTTCACACACTGTTGCTGGTATTTTGGCCCATTCCTCCATGCAGATCTCCTCTAGAGCAGTGATGTCATGGGGCTGTCGCTGGGCAACACAGACTTTCAACTCCCTCCAAAGATTTTCTATGGGGTTGAGATCAGGAGACTGGCTAGGCCACTCCAGGACCTTGAAATGCTTCTTACGAAGCCACTCCTTCATTGCCCGGGCGGTGTGTTTGGGATCATTGTCATGCTGAAAGACCCAGCCATGTTTCATCTTCAATGCCCTTGCTGATGGAAGGAGGTTTTCACTCAAAATCTCACGATACATGGCCCCATTCATTCGTTCCTTTACACAGATCAGTCGTCCTGGTCCCTTTGCAGAAAAACAGCCCCAAAGCATGATGTTTCCACCCCCATTCTTCACAGTAGGTATGGTGTTCTTTGGATGCAACTCAGCATTCTTTTTCCTCCAAACACGACGAGTTGAGTTTTTACCAAAAAGTTATATTTTGGTTTCATCTGACCATATGACATTCTCCCAATCCTCTTCTGGATCATCCAAATGCACTCTAGCAAACTTCAGACAGGCCTGGACATTTACTGGCTTAAGCAGGCGGACACGTCTTGCACTGCAGGATTTGAGTCCCTGGCGGCGTAGTGTGTTACTGATGGTAGGCTTTGTTACTTTGGTCCCAGCTCTCTGCAGGTCATTCACTAGGTCCCCCCGTGTGGTTCTGGGATTTTTGCTCACCGTTCTTGTGATCATTTTGACCCTACGGGGTGAGATCTTGCGTGGAGCCCCAGATCGAGGGAGATTATCAGTGGTCTTGTATGTCTTCCATTTCCTAATAATTGCTCCCACAGTTGATTTCTTCAAACCAAGCTGCTTACCTATTGCAGATTCAGTCTTCCCAGCCTGGTGAAGGTCTACAATTTTGTTTCTGGTGTCCTTTGTCAGCTCTTTGGTCTTGGCCATAGTGGAGTTTGGAGTGTGACTGTTTGAGGTTGTGGACAGGTGTCTTTTATACTGATAACAAGTTCAAACAGATGCCATTAATACAGGTAACGAGTGGAGGACAGAGGAGCCTCTTAAAGAAGAAGTTACAGGTCTGTGAGAGCCAGAAATCTTGCTTCTTTGTAGGTGACCAAATACTTATTTTCCACCATAATTTGCAAATAAATTCATAAAAAATCCTACAATGTGATTTTCTGGATTTTTTTTCCTCAATTTGTCTTTCATAGTTGACTTGTACCTATGATGAAAATTACAGGCCTCTCTCATCTTTTTAAGTGGGAGAACTTGCACAAATAGTGGCTGACTAAATACTTTTTTGCCCCACTGTAAGTATAAACATTCTCTGTGATGAAATAGTTCTTACCTTATGGATAAAAACAGCTTGAGGGTTGCTACAATACAACATTCAAAACATGAAAACACAACTACACAACACCATTAAAAACCACAAGAAAGCTGGATAAACACATTTAGATTTTTTAGATACTGCACTTTGCTTTTGCAGGACCCATACAGCTGTTTAAGGTCATACAAAGGCAGAGTGCAGTATCAGCATTTTAGGGGTCATAGTTCAGATCAGTGGTCATAATAAGATGATACATCAGTGCATTTACACTTATCTACCTACGACATATTTGGCTGGACAGCAAAAACAACTTTAAAGTCTTTTTTTGTCTTCAGTTGTACTGTTTTCTAGTTGATGCTCTTTGCCTTTGTAGGGCCGTTTATTCAAGCAGTCAACGGACAACAACTCTTAATGCAATCACGGGGAAAACACTTTTGAAAGCAGTTTTGACCTTTGTTAAAGAAAGTGGGGGATCCAAGCTTTCCATTGATAACACGTTTATTTCTATACTCCTACAATCGCGGTAATGCATTGTTTTAAAAATGCAGTTACAACCGGAGTATCAAGCATGGTTTAGGAACATTCACAACAGAGCTCTTAAAGGGGCAACGGCATCTTAAAACCGGAGTATCAAGCATGGTTTAGGAACATTCACAACAGAGCTCTTAAAGGGGCAACGGCATCTTAAAACTGGAGTGTCAAGCATGGTTTAGGCACATTTGCAACAGAGCTCTTAAAGGGGCAACGGCATCTTAAAAGGGCAATTACACACTTTGTAATAGAAACCCCCCCAACAACAATTCTGAGTGAATAATTATATGCTGCATCCACTATGCTGCATCCGTTGGGCTACAGGGGATCATGCTTATTGCTAATAGAACATCTGATAATAGACCATGAATATAGGATATATGGTTCAATATGTTAAAATCATTTACCATCTGATAATAGACCATGAATACAGGCTATATGGTTCAATATGTTAAAATAATTTACCATCTGATAATAGACCATGCATACAGGCTATATGGTTCAATATGTTAAAATAATTTACCATCTGATAATAGACCATGAATACAGGATATATGGTTCAATATGTTAAAATCATTTACCATCTGATAATAGACCATGCATACAGGATATATGGTCCAATATGTTAAAATCATTTACCATCTGATAATAGACCATGCATACAGGCTATATGGTTCAATATGTTAAAATCATTTAACATCTGATAATAGACCATGCATACAGGCTATATGGTTCAATATGTTCAAATCATTTAACATCATCTTTACCAATATCTTATTGGGCTCATTCATGGAGGTGGAAATGATATTTTAGATGGTGTCAGCATCATTGTATTTCCATTCATTCTGGAGTAGAACAGCCTTTTTCTTGTCACCAGAACTGAGCTTCTTAGAACTGAGTTTCTCAAGAAGTTTCCCCAGGAGCATCCTGGAAACCCTGGGCAAGGGGACTGGAATGGGTCACATTTGCTGTTTTAATACATTTACAAAAATGATCCTCTTTTCCTAAAAGCACGACGGTCATGACTTGTTTACATGAAAGGGGAGATTAATTTAGCACAAGACAATCAATCTGAGATCGACGTAAGGATATTTTTTTTGCTTCAACCCCTGAGATTTGGCTGTTCTACGAGTATGAATGGTCTGAGGCAGGTGTTAGATTACAAGCGTTATCAAGTTTAACGTTAATAACAATAGTTTTGGGGAACTGCTCAGAGATTTAACGATGCTCCTACAAAGGTTCTAATGATGAACTTAGCCTTAAGATGCTTTTGGGAAACCGGATCCTGGATGAGACCATCTGCTAAATGACTAAAATGTCAAATGTAAGGTTTTAAATGCAAATATCATATTACTGTATTTTTTAAAAACATTTTTCAACATTGATTTCACAAATATAATATTTGTACAGTTCTTTATTAAAAAGGTAGTTATTTTTACATTTCACTGTGTAAAACCTAGCAGTACTATTTATTTCTCTGAGAGTTAGGCAGATATATATTATTACTGTGTAAAACCTAGCAGTACTACTGTCACGATCGTCAAATGGAGTGGACCAATGAGCAGCGTGGAATGCGAACATCTTTTATTTATATTTCATCACACGAACAAAAACAACAAAACGATACGTGAAGTCCTTGGGTACATACACAAACCATACATGGAACACGATCCCACAATACACTGTGGAAAACAGGCTGCCTAAGTATTGCTCCCAATCAGAGACAACATGCAACAGCTGATTCACGTTGCCTCTGATTGAGAACCATACTTAGGCAGCCTGTTTTCCACAGTGTATTGTGGGATCTTGTTCCGTGTATGGTTTGTGTCTGTTACCAAGGACTTCACGTATCGTTTTGTTGTTTTGTTCGTGTGGTACTCTAATAAATATAAGTATGTACGCATATCACGCTGCGCCTTGGTCCACTTCCTCCAACGATCGTGACAGAAGATCCCACCAAAACAGGACCAAGCAGCGTGTCCAGGAGCAAGCGCCGGGTAAGGAGCTGGAGAGGTTGGCGATGGCTCAGGTGGGCCAATGGTGGTCCTGGGATGACATGCTCACGGGAAAAGGGCCATGGGATAAAGTTAAGGCCCTGGCGAGAGAGGAGGTACGGCGACAACAGTGCCGTCGTCAGACAGGTGAGAGGCAACCCCAATACATTTTTATGGGGGGGCACACGACATGGATGACGGGGCAGCAGGAGGCAGCTACAGGGCGTATCGGGAGAATAGGAGAGGAGGACACCAGGTTAAGGTGGCTATTGGTCCAGAGGGAGCAGGAGTTAGTGGGTCAGAGGGAGGAGCTACTGGAGGCGATAAGGGAGAGAGGCACGGCGAGATGAACTGTGTAGGCAGCTGAGGGAGTAGAGGGTTATGAAGAAACCCAGTCCCGCTCCTCACACCAAGCAAGTGGTGTGTGTCACCAGTACGGTCCGGCCAGTTCCTGCTCCCCGCACTAAGTTAGTGGTGCGTGTTCCCAGTCCGGCCCGATCCGTTCCTGCTCCCCGCACTAAGTTAGTGGTGCGTGTTCCCAGTACGGCCCAACCCGTTCCTGCTCCCCGCACTAAGTTAGTGGTGCGTGTTCCCAGTCCGGCCCGACCCGTTCCTGCTCCCCGCACCAAGCCAGGGGTGCGCGTCGTCAGCCTGGTCCGGCCCATTCCTACTCCCCGCACCAAGCCTGTGATGCGCGTCGTCAGCCTGGTCCGGCCCGTTCCTGCTCCCCGCACCAAACCAGGGGTGCGCGTCGTCAGCCCGGTCCGGCCCGTTCCTGCTCCCCGCACCAAGCCAGGAGTGCGCGTCGTCAGCCTGGTCTGGCCTGTTCCTGCTCCCCGCACCAAGCCAGGAGTGCGCGTCGTCAGCCTGGTCCGGCCCGTACCTGCTCCCCGCACCAAGCCTGTGGTGCGCGTCGTCAGCCTGGTCTGGCCTGTTCCTGCTCCCCGCACCAAGCCAGGAGTACGCGTCGTCAGCCCGGTCCGGCCCGTTCCTGCTCCCCGCACCAAGCCAGGGGTGCGCGTCGTCAGCCTGGTCCGGCCCGTTCCTGCTCCCCGCACCAAGCCTGTGGTGCGCGTCGTCAGCCCGGTCGGGCCCGTTCCTGCTCCCCGCACCAAGCCTGTGGTGCGCGTCGTCAGCCCGGTCCGGCCCGTTCCTGCTCCCCGCACCAAGCCTGTGATGCGCGTCGTCAGCCCGGTCCGGCCCGTTCCTGCTCCCCGCACCAAGCCTGTGGTGTGCGTCGTCAGTCCGGTCCGGCCCGTTCCTGCTTCCCGCACCAAGCCTGTGGTGTGCGTCGTCAGTCCGGCACAGCCCGTGCCTGGGTCACCGGTGCCTGGTCAGGTACCGGTCAGCTGCTCCACACCGGAGCCTAAGCAATCCGCTCCACCGATGTCCAGTCCAGCTCCGGCCAGCGGGGCCAGACCGGACCAGGGGCGCTACGGGGGGATTGTTGGAGGGTGGTGGTCAAGCCCGGAGCCGGAACCGCCTCCGAGGAGGAATGCCCACCCGGTCCTCCCCTGTTCAGTTTATGTTTGGCGCGGTCGCAGTCCGCACCTTTGGGGGGTGGGTACTGTCACGCCCTGGCTCTGGGACTCTGTTATGTTGAGCCAGGGTGTGTAGTTTCTATGTGTTTGTTTTCTAGGTTCTTTATCTAGCTAATGTGTTTCTGTGTTGGCAGGGGTGCTTCTCAATCAGAGGCAACGAGAATCAGCTGTTGCTTGTTGTCTCTGATTGGGAACCATACTAAGGCAGCCTGTTTTCCACAGTGTTTTGTGGGATCTTGTTCCATGTATGGTTTGTGTCTGTTACCAAGGACGTCACGTATCGTTTTGTTGTTTTGTTTCGTGTGCTGGAATAAGAAAAGTATGTTCTCATTCCACGCTGCGCATTGGTCCACTGTGTTCGACGATCGTGACACTGTCTCCTGTCTCATCATTATTGAATTTTTATACAGACGTGGTTATGAAACCCACGAGACATAACAAAAGATTGGTGATGAGTAAGTCTGAATCTACAGGAACTATTCTGTCTGGAAGAAGTGGGTTTTTACAACTGTTTAAAACTGTTATTTTCTGTGGTCCAGAAAAGGCTAATGTTAGCACAGTGTATTGATAGCAGAGGCAGGTGCATAGTCTAGCTAGCTAAGAGAGAGAGTTAACATCGTCATGGACGGCAGAAAAGGACTGGAGACGGACGTCGGAGCGGGAAAACAAAATTATTAAAAGGGAGGAACATACAGTGATTAAAGGAAATGACATTTATTCAACTGTGAAGATGAACTTTGGAATAAAAAATTGCTAAATGAGCGAATTTAGGAGGAAACGTCAGTGAGTGATGTGAATGAAGATCACGTGACTGAGGAAAATATTGCTGTGGTTGAGGACAATATTGAAGTGAGTGACAATCATGAGCTTATTGAGAAACGAAAAAGTATTGGAATTGTTGGAAACATTGGACAGTTTGATAAAAGTATTGAGCAGTGGAGCTCATATACAGAACGGTTTGAATATTTTGTTCTTGTAAAAGAAATGGATGAGGACAACATTGTGCCTACATGTTTTAGTGTAATGGGGCCAAAGACATGTAATTTACTAGGCAGCCTGCTACAGCCAGACAGAACAGGTATTTTTCACCAGAACCACTAGTTAATGCTGAAACGTTCAGGTTCCACAGGTGTCATGCCCTGGCTCTGGGGACTCTTATATGTTGAGCCAGGGTGTGGATTTTCTATGTGTGATTTTCTATGTTTTGTTCTAGTTCGTGTTTTCTATGTTGGCCAGGGTGGTTCCCAATCAGAGGCAGCTGATTCTCGTTGTCTCTGATTGGGGACCTTACTTAGGCAGCATGTTTGGCACTGTTTATTGTGGGATCTTGTCCCATACGTTTTGTTTTGGTGTATAACCTAGGACTTCACGTATCGTTTGGTTTGTTGTTTTGTTAGTGTTGTGTACGAAATAAAAGATGTACGCATATCACGCTGCGCCTTGGTCCGCTGTTTATAACGATCGTGACAGAAGATCCCACCTTGACTGGATCAAGCAGCGTGATGAGGAGAGAGGATGGACCTGGGAGGAGATGAGTGAGAGTCTGGCAAGAGGGATGGAGGCCATGATCACGGGGGAGAGACAAGCCCAAAAGAAATGTAGGGGGGGGGGGGGGGGGGGCTCAAGCCGTGGACGACGAGGCAGCAGGAGGCTGCGATAGAGCGGTTCAGCCGGTTAGCAGAGGAGGCCGCCAGGTTACGGGGGTCACTGGTCATGAGGGAGAAGGAGAGTGTGGAGGCACGGCGAGAGGAACTGAGTAGGCAGCAGAGGGAGCGGAGGTTTATGAGGAAACCCAGTCCCGCTCCTCGCACCAAGCAAGTGGTGTGTGTCACTAGTCCGGTCCGGCCCGTTCCTGATTCCCGCACAAGGCCAGTGGGATGTGTACCCAGTACGGTCAGGCCCGTTCCTGCTCCCCGCACTAAGCCTGTGGTGCGCGTCGCCAGCCCGGTCCGGCCTGTTCCTGCTCCCCGCACCAAGCCAGTGGTGCACGTCGTCAGCCCGGTCCGTTCTGTTCCTGCTCCCCGCACCAAGCCAGTGGTGCGCGTCGCCAGCCCGGTCGGGCCAATTCCTGCTCCCCGCACCAAGCCGGTGGTGCGCGTCGTCAGCCCGGTCCAGCCCGTTCCTGCTCCCCGCACCAAGCCAGTGGTGCGCGTCGTCAGTCCGGCACGGTCCACACCGGAGCCAAAGCAATCCGCTCCACCGATGTCCAGTCCAGCTCCAGCCAGCGGGGCCAGACCAGATCAGGGGACCGGGCTGACGACGCGCACCACTGGCTTGGTGCGGGGAGCAGGAACGGGCCGGACCGGGCTGACAACGCGCAACACTGGCTTGATGCGGGGAGCTACGGGGGGTTAGGGAGAGAGTGGTCGTCACGCCCGGAGCCGGATCCGCCTCCGAGGCGGAATGCCCAACCGGCCCCTACCCTCTTGTGTTTGGTTGGCGCGGTCGCAGTCCGCGCCTTTGGGGGGGGGTACTGTCACGCCCTGGCTCTGGTGACTCTTATATGTTGAGCCAGGGTGTGGATTTTCTATGTGTGATTTTCTATGTTTTGTTCTAGTTCGTGTTTTCTATGTTGGCCAGGACAACAGGAGATATCAGGAAGAGGGAGAATCAGTAACAATGTTTGCTGCTGCATTAAAGAAACTACCAGATCACTGAGTTTAATGCTGTTCTAAATGACATCATTAGAGACAGACTAGTATGTGGGCTACGGAGTGAAGCTACACAAAAGAGACTGTTGACTGAAAGTCATCTGACCTTGGCAAAGGACATTGAAATCAGTGTGTCCATGGAACTAGCTGCTAAAGAGGCTCACCAGTTGAGTTCATCAGGAACTTAGTGGGTTCATCTAACAATCCTAATCACCAGCTGATACATTTTAATCTCATACACTGGGTATACCTTCCACCTAGATAACATAATTTAATGAACATATTAACCTCTCTTCTGTGTGATCTATGTAATCATTGTAAGGTTCTGTATATATTTTTCCCAGTTCACCTTGTGTTCTTGAACGTAGCCCTGTTTCTTTGTGTTCTTGAACGTAGCCCTGTTTCTTTGTGTTCTTGAACATAGCCCTGTCTTTCATTTTTGTTCATTGATTTCACCTGTGTTAGTTACACACCTGGTCTCATCAGCTCCTTATTTAGTTCAGTTCATTCTGTTTGTGCCTTGTTAGGTATTGTTTGTTTTGACTTTACTAAGACTTTTCCTAGCTCGTTTGTGAGAACCAGTTATAGC